>NW_010117816.1:25023-28580 GCF_000699245.1 Pterocles gutturalis
TGGGGAGGAGAGGGAAGGGGCTGGAGACGTTCAGGTGATAGCCATATTCCTGTCTTCTCAAAAAGTTTAGCAAAACAAAATAGAGAAAGAAAAGGCTCCAGCAGCAGGGAGTGAACAGCTGGAATTTCCTTAATATTAACAGAGCTTTAGGCAGCAAGCCTTAACATGGAGAATTATTTTTAATTAATAGCTTTCCCCTACTTTGGAGCTCAGCGGGAGGATCTTCTTTGCATTGCACAAGGAGGAGAGATAGGAGCAGTCCTGGTTTTGTAACTGATAACTATTTCAGGCCAACTGCATTGCCTGGAATAACTTTGTATTCAGAAAAAGAACAAAATGTTACATCAAAAGATACCTCCTTCTGGTTCTTGGATTTAAATTGCCTCTCTAGATAAACCCACAGCCTGGCCAGAAACAAGTTGATGGATTTTTAAGAGTCTCCTGGCCAAATTATTCTCTCTCTCCCTCTCTCTCACCTCGGTGTTATCAGCATGGCATTTGGCCCTAGGAGGGGACCTTTCAAGGATGCTGAGCAGTCACAGCTCCGTGAGGGTCCGAGGGTGCAGGGCTTGTGCTGGGTGGCAGCATCCTGTACCCAAGCTAGCCCAGATCCAGATGGAAAAAGAGGCAGGAAGGTGTTGTGAATTTGTATTACTTTAACACAATGGGTTTGTTCAGAGACAGTTTTCAGGCAATAAATGGCTCCTTTGTGTTACTTCCCTCCCCGTGGTAGCTGTATATGTGCATATCATTTTGCCTGTGTATTAACAAGCAGGAAGGCTCTGCAGCTCCAGGCTCCCTCCTCCTCCTCCTCTCCTTCTCCCCATTTCCAACACCCCCTGCCCCAGCACACAATTCAAACAAAATAAGTAACATGTTTATGGGGGGGAAAAAAAGACCATTTCTTTTTGCTTCTCTTATTTTTGAGGACTGTGAGAGACTGGGTAGTGCATCGTTTTACGAGTGGCTTCATGGGAGTCAGGACATTTGCTTGTTATACTGTGGCACTGTACGAGGGTGATCGTCATGGACTATAAAGTAACGGAAAGTCTCACAGCCCCTCCAGCTCTGTAATGCAGGAGCTTGCTCACACAGGAGAGAGGGATTTATAGCATTGCCTTGTATTTTTTAACATATTTTTTCTGCTTTTTTATATACAACCTAGCCCAACAGTTCTTGCTTTGTCCCCTGCCTCCCTGTCTTGATTCTGCCTGTTCCTTTTAGTCTATTGGAGCCCTGGAAGGGTCCAAAAAAATGTTGGCTTAGGTGGAGGAGTAGCACAGATAAAAGTTGAACTTTGAGGTGTGCACATCCCCCTTCAAGCACTATGTCTTGTCTAAGTAGAAGCAAGTGAGGGATAAATATCTGCTTTTCTAGGCTGTGGGGAAGGCGGGGAGAGGATGGAGCTGGGGAGGGGAGGAAAGAATATGAAAAAGAGTGTGTTCCTTGTTATCAAAGTTGTCAAGCTGTTTTGCTTATGAGCTTTTGTTGCAGCCCAGTGTCTTTCTCTTATTTAAATAAGTATAATCTCTGGAGGAGTTTTGAGTTGCAGCTTTTCAAAGCAGTGGGGTGTAGTTCCGTTTTATTAGCTGTCATTGAAGATCTGATGCAGTCATGTCAGAGGATTTAAATGCCTTGATGCTGTCAAGCCAAAGCAGTTGCGAGCAAGGGTGGGTGCCTGCTGTCCCTGGCACTGCCTTCAGAAGCAGAGTCCTCCAGCTGCCAGGCTCACGAGCAGCATTTCCCAGATTTTGGCCTGGGTTCGGTGGCATTCATGGGGTGACCATGCCCTGGTGCGGTTGAAGCGTTTACTCAATGCAGAATTAGTATTTACCGGATGAAGAGGGAAGATGGCGAATGATGCAGGCATCGCCTTAATAATTAAGCAGCGTTGGGGGGACATGGGAGGGCATTGGAGCCTGGTCCCCAGATCCCTTCCGTCTGCGTTGGTAGAACAGCGTGGCATTGTGTTGCTGACCACAGCTTGGCTTTAGTGCCGTCTGCTCCCTTTGAAACAGCTCCCCCAGAACCTGCAGCAACGAGTTAACCATCTGGGGTCAAGAAGAGGACATTAAATATCATCAGCTCTCTTAATCTTAGGAGGAGAATCCTCATTTGCTTGAATGTGTGTGCTGGTCAAAGCATGATAGGAGTGGGCTGCTGTACAGTAACAGCTATGTCCCCGGAAGGGTTTTTTTCTTCCTCTTTTTAAGGGCAGAAAGGAAAAGCACCAGGAATTTTGAATGGCTGGAACTTTTTCTCTTGTGGTTCAACTAATGCAGAGTCTGGAATCAACTGCACCTGACCAGCGCTTATACATGTTAACTATCAGTGAACATAATCTGAAGCCCTAGGAAAATAGGTTGTAGCACAGATGTAAGACACTGAAGGAAGACAGTAATTTTTTCCTGTAGATGGGAAATGCATATGTTGCCTCACTCACTTGTCATTACTGAAACTATAGGTAGGGACAAAAATAGAAACTACTGACAGCTTGATTTCTTCATGCTGGCACTGAGCTACAGCGGAGCTCTACAAGACCCTATAAATATGCAAGCGAAGGGAAATCCTACACAAGTGCTATCATACTGCTATAGGACTGAATAGAATTAGCTTTATTGCAACCAAACAGTATGGCCAGACTCTGCTTTTCAGAGCTTCCCTATCTCGCGAACAATGTAAAATGTGAACCAAAGGCAGCTAATCTGGCTTGTTTACTGGGAACAGTTCCAAAATATATTGTTGGAAATGACTAGAAAAAGCTTTGCACTGTGCAGCCCTTTCTTCCTTTTAAAGTGAAATGTCCTTGCAGAAATTAAACACTGGAGGAAAAAAAAAAAAAAAAAAAAGGAAAGGAAAAGGGATCACTGTGGTTTAAAGCACTTACTAAAATTTGTGTAGGTTGCAATGTGCGTTGAAAACTGTCCCCTCCCCCCAAACCTAAACCAACAAAACCAAGCCAACCCCCTCTTCCCAGCTTCCTGCACATTGAATATGTATGTTAAAGGACAAGGAGCCAAGATTTGCTCTGGTTTTGCTTTGCTTGGAATATTTTTGCTCATTTGATATATGAAAGTCAGGGGCTATGCCAAGGAGAGGCTGGCGAGCTGGCCATCGCGGAGATTTCTGCTGATGGTTCGCAGTGGTGTGCAGAAGCAATATGTATCCCACTGTGTAAACGATGCTTCCTGCACCTATGAGGAGGGTTCAAAAGGTTTGCACAGTAAGAGGAGAAAACACTGCTGCTGGGGCTGTGAGTGGAGTAGCTGGGGTGAAACAAGAGTCAAGCAGAATTCAGGGAAAAGGAACCCCCCAAATTTGGGAAGGACTCCTTAAGCATGGACTCCTGGAAGTTTTCATAATTATTCTTTTGTGTTGTTCTCGACGGAAGATAATATTTGTGCCATCTCATGAGCCTTGCCAAGTACGTCTCCTCTCAAGGGGACCCCATAATCCTCTTTTGTTCACATCTCTAAAGCGTCTGCATCTCCCTCATTTTTATAAGCTGCAGTTGTAAGTTTGCTTTGTGATTTAGCTGCTCTCACTTATATATATAT
>NW_010117817.1:0-6954 GCF_000699245.1 Pterocles gutturalis
TGCGGGCGCCCGCAGACGAGCGGCGTGCGTGTGTGCGTGTCTCCTCTCTGTCGTCCCATATCCGTGTCGGAGCTCTCCGTCTTCTCTAACAAACTCTCTGCCTTGCTTCTCCCCCGCCCCCTGGGCTTCTGCTTTGTGGATGTTGGCGACTTCTTGTTGTGACAGGAGAATGTGTGTGTGTCCTGGGCCCAGGCGGATCGGTATGTATCTCGCACCGGTACCTGCTGGAGCGCCGGGCTCGGGGGTCGGATGGGACCCGGGGAAGGCACTGCCAGGCTGGGCTGTGTCCGAGGGCTGAGATCTGGCCGGAGGGAAGGATTAACGGTTCTGCTTGTGTTGAATGTTTCTTGTTCCCCTCTCCCTCCCTCTGCCCCGTCCTCTTCAACAAGCTAATTCATTCAGGTCTTTCAAGTGTCTGAAGGGCACCTGGGTGGGGTAAGTGGTTTTATCTGAAGCCATGGGTGTCTCTGGCACAGTTAAGGCAGGTGTTTTGGAGGAACCTGTCTGTGCAGCATCAGTTATAACAAGCCTTTATTAAAGGAAGGGCTAATATTTTCTTAATTTTATCAGTGTAGTGCTACAAACCACATACATTGACCGTCTGACTTGTTATGGGCCGTGTTATATTTGGAACCTGAAAAGTAGCTTTTGTACACTGTTCTGGGCTTGAAGGGGTGTTTAATACTGGATTGATTCTAATCTCTTGACAAATCTTGGTTGAATTGTAAAATTTCTACTTAATCTCCTTTCTGTCTCTGCTATCTCTTGATCAACCATAACGCATAACGAACTTGAGATCTTAAAGTAATTGTTTAAGGGCTAACTGGAGTCTGGTTATATTTGGGACATCCATGTTGTGGGGGTAAATGGGAGAGACTTAAAATAATTTCACTTCAGACTGGCAAACTTGGAACTTCTCTTTTACTTAATCAGCGTGGATTTATTAAATCTGGTATGTGAAACTGTAAATGATACAGGCTGTGGAAAATTTGAGGCTAACTTCTTACTACTTCCTCTTGGATTTCATGTAATAATTGATAAACTAATGATTAGAAATCACCAAAATATCCTCTGCTGGCACTGCAGAGCAGCTATAACAGCAGTACATTTGTATTTTTGCTTCATCATGGATTAACAGCAAAACTGTCAGAACAGTTGTTGTGGCACCACGTATGGGTCAGCACTGAACACAAATGCCTGAGGAGAAATCTGTGATCAGAGTCTAATGGGAGACCAGCACTGAAACCAAGGTGTGCTGCTCTGGGCACATCTGTAGAACTCTGAGGTTCCCATTCTGTAAGCAAAACTGTTGCTTTTAAATGTCGTGTGAAGAAATGTACATAACTGTTACCAAAGTAGCTCCCTTATAATTAGAGCGCAGTGAGTAGATTTTTAAAATCTATATTTGGAGCTGCAGTTCACTTCTGTCATGTTGTATGCATGTGAAGCCTGGGCTGGAGAAGTAGACCTTCTGGGAGGAAAATGGTTAATGTAAATTTAGTATGCAGCTGGAAGTTCAAGCCAATGCTCTGCTGCTGACTGTCTGGACAGCTGGCTGTGGTCCACAGGACTACAACCAGAGCTCTTCTGGTAGCTGAACAGCAGAAAGCCAACCAGTTCAGCGTTCGTAGCTCTCAGTGGGAGACCTGGGAGAGGTCAATGGACAAGAATTTTTGTCAGTGTAAGTCAAGACTGATAATCAGTCATTAATACTAGGAAGCCAGTGGAGTGGTAGAAACACGAATTCTACTTTGCTTTCAGCAGTTATGGATCTTTTCACAGAGAAACAGGCTCCATTCCTGGTTACTTGAGGAGAACAAGAAAGCTTGGAGGGAATAATGTGATTTGCTTCCTTCTCTATCGACACAGAGAATGGGTTGAAGCTTCACGTATATCCAGATGCTTAGCGGCTGAGCTGAGTGATTGGAATCCTGTAGCAGAGGCTATGGAAAACTTACAGAATAGGGTGATTGCAGAGTGCAATTCCTCCTATTGTGCATGATCCTTTAGATTGAGTATTGGGGCTTACTGTATATTTCATAGGGGTTGTGTCTCATCTGAAATAGTGGTATGCCTGCTTGGTTAAAAAAAAAATAATTTAGTGACTGAAGCACCTTGCACAACACAGCAGTATCTAGTTTTTCAGCAGAACAATTGAATCTGAGATGCGGTGGTGCTGATAGCCCAGTACTTATGACAGCAGTAAGACTTGTATAAGGTAATGTGTAATGGTCTTTTCTAAGAAGCAACATAAAAGTTGAAAAAAGAAAACTGAATTCCCCTTAACTGTGTGTACTTCACACAAGGCCACAGTTCAACTTCTTTCCCGCTACAGAATTGTTTTCTCCAGTACGACATTGTAAAAGACTTCCTGGTAATGAGACATGGTGAATAAGGGATTTAAGAGGCCCTCACACTGATGTTGTGACTGGGTATGTAAAAGGGGACGAGGAAGAGTATTTTAGAATCTTTCTTCAGAGGAACAAAAAAATGAGAGTTTTTAGATATGGGAAAAAGTAGTAGATAATTTTTCTTGTCTAACCCATTTTGTCTTAAACCCAGGTGTATGTTATCTGAAAGTTGTTTCGTGAATCTTACTGTTAGATGTTTTATCTCTTCTTTAGTCCTATAGGAAGAGTTTTCTCTTCCTGCATGCTACATCTGGCTCTGTCAGTAGGAAAACCGATCTCCATAAAAGTCTTGTAGAAGGTGGTAATACTGTAGAGTGTACCATGCTAACTGTTGTCTGAAGTTCTGTTTGAAGCTGCATTGTCTGTCTGGATGGTGGTTTCACTTCCTGCCTGCTATCTGAGTGGGTATAAGAGCTAAAACATCTATGCTGAACTTAAGTATGGTGTAGCTTCTTTGTTACAGCCCCCTGAGATGTCTATAAACAAGTACCTCTTAATCCCTTTTCTTTCTCAAGATCTATGGAGCTATTAACTCCGTATAATAAGTAACTTTGGGGGCTGTAAATGTCTTAACACAGTTCTGTGAAAAATCTGTTAGCTGTCCCCCTAAGCATAGTTCTTCTCTTGTCTTTCAGCAATTCCAGTCCGAAGCTCCAGGCTACCGTTGTCTGATGCCATGCCAGCACCAGCTCATCTGTTTCCACTGATTCGTAACTGTGAGATTAGCAGAATATGCAGTACTGTGTGTTACTGCCACCATAAACATCTGTGTTGTTTATCATCTCATTTTGCTCACAGTCACTTCAGAGATGCACCTCAGAAGAAATTTGCAGCACTTTATAGGCCAAAGGAGAACTTTAATTACTTCATTCACGCGAGGGATTATGCTTCTACACCACAGAGATTTTACCTCACTCCTCCACAGGTCAACAGCATTCTGAAGGCAAATGAATACAGTTTCAAAGTCCCAGAATTTGATGGTAAAAATGTAAGTTCTGTTCTTGGCTTTGATAGCAACCAGTTGCCTGCTAATGCTCCAATAGAAGACCGGAGGAGTGCTGCGACTTGCCTACAGACAAGAGGGATGCTTCTGGGTGTGTTTGATGGCCATGCAGGTTGTGCTTGTGCTCAAGCTGTCAGTGAAAGACTGTTTTACTACATCGCTGTCTCTTTGTTACCTCATGAGACTTTACTTGAAATAGAAAATGCCGTGGAAAGTGGCAGAGCTCTGTTGCCCATTTTACAGTGGCACAAGCATCCCAATGATTATTTTAGCAAAGAGGCTTCCAAGCTTTACTTCAGTAGTCTAAGAACTTACTGGCAGGAGCTTATTGATCTCAACAGTGGAGAGACTACTGATGTGAAAGAAGCTTTAATTAATGCTTTTAAGAGGCTTGATAATGATATTTCTTTGGAAGCTCAAGTAGGAGATCCAAATTCTTTTCTCAACTACCTAGTACTGCGAGTAGCATTTTCTGGTGCAACTGCATGTGTGGCCCATGTGGATGGTGTTGACTTGCACATTGCAAACACAGGGGACAGTAGGGCAATGCTTGGGGTTCAGGAAGAAGATGGATCTTGGTCTGCAGTTAATCTGTCCTATGACCACAATGCACAAAATGAACGTGAGGTGAAACGTGTGAAAACGGAGCATCCAAAGTCTGAAGAGAAAAGTCTTGTGAAACAAGATCGTCTGCTAGGTCTCCTGATGCCTTTCAGAGCTTTTGGTGATGTGAAGTTTAAATGGAGTATTGAACTACAGAAGAGAGTAATAGAATCAGGCCCAGATCAGCTGAATGCCAATGAGTATACAAAGTTTATTCCTCCAAACTATCACACTCCCCCGTACCTCACAGCTGAGCCAGAAGTCATACATCACAAATTACGGCCACAGGATAAGTTCCTGGTTTTGGCCACAGATGGGCTGTGGGAGACGATGCACAGGCAAGACGTGGCTAGAATTGTAGGGGAGTATCTCACTGGTGTTCACCATCAGCAGCCAATAGCTGTTGGTGGCTATAAGGTAACTTTGGGACAGATGCATGGTCTCTTAGCAGAAAGGAGAGCAAGAATCTCTTCAGTATTTGAAGATCAGAATGCAGCAACTCACCTGATACGTCATGCAGTGGGTAACAATGAGTTTGGCACTGTGGATCATGAGCGACTGTCCAAGATGCTTAGTCTTCCAGAAGAGCTGGCTCGAATGTATAGAGATGACATTACAATTATTGTGGTGCAGTTCAACTCGCATGTTATTGGTGCATGTCAAAATGAGGAACTGTGAATTTAATGTAGTGAACTAGTTACCAAAGTTGTAACAATGGCCAGTATGAGCAGCAAATAAAAAACAACCAACCAACAGTAAAACCCAAAAAAACCCCTCAGCAAACAAATTGGTTGTTCACTATTGTTCCTGCCTTCCCCCAGAGGTCTAAATACATGGGAAGTGCTATTGACGTAACACAAACTTGAAGAGACTGTCACAGCTTGAGAGAAGAGGATTTTGTAATAACTTTGCACTATTGATTTCATGAATGCTGCTAGAACAATACCTTGAGTTTGGCAGACTTGGATGGGGGAGGGAAGGAGGATAAACAATTAACTATCAAAGATCTGGCTGTTCAAGAAACAAAACCTGTTTAAAAATATCTGTAAATATTGACGTATCTTTGAGAAAAGATGAGTAAAAAGGAGTATTGTTGAATTCTGACAGGGCTAATTCTTGCAAAGTAGATATGGTTGTTTGTGAATATATTGTCCATGGTTTCTTCTAAGCAGAAGGTCACTTTAATCGACTAAGTCTTCAGTGTAAAACAGTTGTCTCACTTTCGTATAGACAATGTCATTCACCTAAGGATATTTGTCTAAATGTTGACTTTCAATGCAGGTCTAAGCCATAATCAATACCTGAGATTCTGTTACAGCTTAATCATATCTTATTCACGGTAACTTCTAAACTTCTTGTGCATTAATAGTTTCTTGGCTGTGGGTTTCTGCACAACTTGTAGGGCAATAGTACATTACAACATCCAGTAAGATACCAGATAACTTTGTGGAGGACTTCAGTTTTCAGTATGAAGAAACTTCAGACTTTTCAAAAAGTTGGTGCTCTTGGTCGAGACTGTGTTTGGCTTTCCTAGAGGTTGTGTCCTTCATGGACTCGGTGTTACTTGGTAAACAAATTTTTACCTGAAGAGATGAGGAAATCATTGCTAACCTTTTTGTGGCTTTGTAATTTGCACTCATTTTCACTTTGGCTATTTCAAATAGTCACATGTTGGATGTTGTGCACTTGAACTCATATTTTAAGTTGGGTTAAAAACTCCAAATAACAAAAAAAATTGAAGTATGGCTTGTAAATAGTGTTTTAGTTAGGAAACTAACTGGCATGCATGTGTATGTTTAATGGCTTTTTCTAGAAGCTTCTATATTAGCAGCTCTATTTCTGGACAGCTGGTATATGCATGTTGTTACAGTCCAGAATGCTGTTAGAGCAATCTCTGCAGTGGGTCTCTCTGGCTTGTAATGGTTGAATTCAGACTTAAAAGATTGTTTATAACTTGTGTGCCTAAAGTTGTTGGGCTTGTACTGTAAAAAGTAGGGACTGACAACTAATTTATTTGTCATCATTGCATCTATTTTAGGTATGTTGCATTGTATACAGATTTATTTTAGCGTACCTTTAGGTTTAAAAACTCCAATGCTGGCTGAAGTACCCGCCCTTGATGACAGAAAGAACATGTGGAACTCGATCCCTGTGTTCTAGAGAGCAATGACAGGTCAGCATATCTCACTTTACAAGGTGTTTCAGTTAAAATACCTCCCTAGCCTTCTTCATAGATAATTAAATCAACACTTATAAAGCCTGGCTTATTTTGGCTAATTGAGTAATTAGACCTTTTCTACTAAATATAAATATTGCCGATTAATGTTACTGTTACATAGTGTACACTTAGTTTGAACAGTGAACCTGTGCTGCAGTAAACATTGGCTCCTCAGACTCACAAATGCTGTATGTACCTAGTGGCCTGCAGCTTTGATCTGTTTCTTTTCCAACCTTAAATATCAGGATCAATGTTGCTGTGAGGTTAATGATATCTAAGTTCACATCCAAAATGTGTGCAAGCCTTCTTTATTTGAAGGGAAAAGGGGAACTCAAATGCTTAGACAAGTACTGGCTGTTAGCGTTGCTTCTGTATGTTGTATTTTGGCAACTGTCATTAGCTAGGTCAATAGGCTTTATGTACTGTCATTCAAATATGGTATATATCTAAGCTGTTGCAGTATTTAACTTTCTTACTTTTTTACTGTTAAAGCTCTATTACATGTATTGATGTGTTTAACCCATGATTGTTGATATAAAATTGGTACAATTCACAGCTAGAAGAAATGAACGTTGGTCCCATGTATACAACTTTTATTGAGGAAAAACTGCTTTTTGTAGTAAAGATGCATATGTATGGGGTCAGACAAAATCATATTCATGTATTGCTTGAAGACTTGCTCAGTATGTATGCAGTGAATAGTAGCAGCATAACTGCCT
>NW_010117817.1:6985-13154 GCF_000699245.1 Pterocles gutturalis
AACAGGTGATCTGAACAAACACCTTTTAACAGATTCCAATAAAATGATCAATTATGCAGAAATCCATGTGTATTGGGCTGATGTAGAATGTGATAGCTATTCTGCTAGGGCTGAAGCTTATGAATTACTTGTATTTCAAGAATGTGTTCTGTTCAGTAGTCCTTGTTATGAATAGACCAGCTAGTCAGACAAATCAAAGTATAAGTGGAAAGGGATGGAGAATGGGACTTCTGAGCTCTTAAATGTTACTTTGAGGCTTCAACCTCCGTATCAGTTATGCTGGTGCTGCTGTCCCCTGGCAGCAAAGCTCAGATCTTTCCTTGTCAATATCTGTCTGCATGTCTTGGTTTGGATAATCTCATGATTACCTTCTGGTGCAGTGCTGTGGTTAAAGCAGCATAATTTGAGATCATTAAGCTGTGGACTGTACCCTATATAGAGCAACACAGTATTTCATAATCTAAAATACTTGTGTGCAGATTAAAATGGCGTAAGAATGAATTGATGGTAAATGAAACAAACAGCTCTTCTGCCACAGGCAGAGGATGTGTTCTGTTTGTCATCTACTGATACTTTATATGTAAGGGGATGCTGTGATTACTTTTCCAAATACGGATTTCACAGATGCAAATACACAGTTTAACCTAGAAGGATGAGTGAATCTTGACAGTCAACACAAGCCTTCAAGTTCACCTTTAAATCTTTAAAGCTGTTCCAGATGAATGTGTCAACAGATCTGTTTAACAGTAATATTAGGTAAGAGAGGAGTGAGAGATCGTCTCTTGGTCTATGCTTCCAACTTAAGGCTCTGTTAACTCTGTTCCATTATGTTTAAAATGGTAGGTGCATTATATTTGCTTTTGATAGTATTTTATGACGACTGTTGTGATAACTTCTGTTTGCCTTTTATGTGCATGACTCAGTGAGTAGAGAACTTATTAAAATATTTTCCCTTTCCACTCATTTCCTCATTGCAGGACAGAGTTTTGCATGTAGCAGGCGTACGATGTTACACATGCATCAAGGAGCATAGTCTTACTGTGAAATGTTGTTTATAACTAGACTCTTAAACTCAGGTCACTGTACTTAGAACAGTTCTGAGAGAGAAGGAGCCTGGTAACTATTTCTGATAAGTGCTCTGCAGAATGGGTAGGCTTCTGTTCTTCCTCAGTGAGGAGACATATTTGTAATGAGACATATTTGTACCTGGCATAGATGGATAATTCGAGTTTCTGGTTCTAACCCTCTGGGTGTCCTAAAGTCCCTGATGCAGACAGTCTGTCTGGGTTTATGGCTGCTAATAAATACATACCATCTGACTTGCACCAGTGCCGATTGTGAGCGTAGACTGCTGAACACTGCCATCAATGCTGCTGCACAGCAGTGGAAGAACAGTGCTAGCACAAGGTATTTTTGGGAGGTCAAGGGAGCAGTTCTTTTAGTTAATATATTTGATCTCATGTAAGAAACTTCTGTAGCTCCTGATTATTAGTCAGTAATGTATAAATAGAAACAAAATCTGGAGTTGGAAGATCTGGCCGAAATGCCCTGTCTTTAATTTCACAAAGCTAATGAAGCAGGTCCTGTGGGCAGGAAGAGAAGTCTCTTTATTCCAGCCTGCTAAATGGCACACTGCAGCTTGATGTTATCTTGTCATATGTACAATGGAGAAGTTAGGTTTAACTTGACAAAACAAAAATTCCAAAGTGTCTGTCTCCAGAGATCATGACCTATATCCTGCTGAGAGGTGCTTCAAGTGTGATAGTACTCCTCAAGTGCTGTTTTGGCAGATGCTTTTTTCTGTCCTCTTCAGAGGCTTACATACAGAATTTAAGAAGATACTTCACTGTTGTGTATTTAGTCCTGTGTTAAAACAAATGGGCTTAAAATGAAGTGGGGAGTAGAATGTATGCAATCATCGTTTCTTGTGCTAGGTTAACTGTTTTGTACTTTTTCCCTATTTTTATTTGAAAGCTGTCCTTTGCCAATTGCCTTTAGTTTCAGGAGCTTCCTCCTTCTTTTGCTCTTTATCCAGCAGTGAATGCAAGATGTATTAATGTCTTTCCTAGCACTGAAGTATTTGTGCAGGAAAAAGGCTTGCTATTGTGTTCTGGGTTAAATTATTTATTCAACAGCCACAGCATATTTAATTGCTATGCAAGCAAGTAGGTATTGTCCCTTTGTCAAATACAGTCTATGCAAACTCTTTGCTAGAATATTTTTCAGATAAGTGTTAACCTGATTTACTAAATCTTGATTAGGGAGTTATTGATTCTAGTTTACTCTCTTAAAATGTGGTGTTTAATTAGTCTATAGTTTAAAGTTCAACACAATATAGATGTTTTATCAGCAAATACCTGTGCAGTGGAGGAAACACATAGGTTGACTTGACTTTACTTCTATCCCAACCAGCTAGGTATTAAACGTTATTGATGACTGATTTTTTAAGTGCTGTCTTGTAAAGGCCAAAACTTGGTATGAGTTCCTGAGCTGCTGTTATCATTGGACGTAAGGAGGAGGGGAAAGCAAAAGTAGACCAAGTCTTGTAAGTAATGCATCCTTTAAATGGACAAACCAGTTTCAATTTTGGTCCTTTTATTTGGCATCCTATCCATGTGAATGCTGAAGCACAACCCATGTCAGTTGTAGATGCCATGTTGTTTCAGTGAAAGAAACTTCAGAAGTAGAAGAATAGAGCTCAAAGCCCACTTGACAGATTCAGTAGTAATAAATTGCCCACCCCATTGGTGGGGTGATAAGCCCAGGGTCATATTTGCAATGCAATAGATAAGACTGCTCTTGGCTTTTTATGCTGGTTATGCCTTCTGTTTTATTTGCTGCCTATATATATTAATGATAAATTGCTGGCTAGTGGGTTAGGATAACCTTTCACAATGTGATCTCAGGAGTGTTGTGTGGTGGAAACAAAAGCACTCCGAGATGGATAAGTGGTCTGTTATCTGTGCTGCCAGGTCTGGGAGTAAAAAAACCCTCAACTTGTCTTGGGTATTGACCAGGGTCCAAGTCTTCTGAAACGGCATGTATTGCAAATGACTTGCCTGGTCAGTCATGAAACTTTCCAGGATTACATAAAATAACATAAGAAAATACAGGCACTGTTCAGTATACCATGATAGCCAGGTACTTTATCTTGCTTGTGGCAATTAGCAGGAAATTTGATTTTTTTTTTAATCTTAACAAATAAAAAGAGTAGACTGAAAAGTTACTCCCCTCAAAACATCAGGACCACACAGTACAAATGTGCAGGGTGGCCCTAGACGTCTGACTATTGAGATCCCTATATTCTTGCATGTCATTCTGTGTTGGGGGGAAAAAAACTGAAAAACCAACAACGTGTATATCCATTCTTAGGGTTCCTAGTCTGAATAAGTAAATAAGCAGTCTTACAGATTGCAGGGGATGTTTTATGCAGCAGGCTGCTTGCTATCATCGTGGTGGATCTTTCTTTGAACAGAAAAATTATCTTTGATTTATAGGCTTTCTATTAGATTTCCTAGCTAGGAAATCATATTTAATAAAACCTTCCAAAGCCAAACTATTTCTAGATAGCATCATGAACAAACTGTTCAGTTTTAGTATCCAGATCTGGACTGGATGGTAACATTTGATATATTGCCTCACATCTTAATTGCAAAATGAATCCAGTTAGGTCTGTCTGTCATGTCACATGATGCTGAAAGACAGGAAGAACACCTAATGAAAACCAGGGAAATAATTGATGTTGAAAGCACCCTGTGAGCTGACACTCAAGTGTGCATTAAGCCCAGTTTCATTCAAAAGCTCTGTGTTGTACTAAGTCAGCTCCCTATGACTTTTGTCTTTGTCAGAGTAGTTGCAAGCTATAATCATTAATTCTCCAAGTCTTCCCTGTTGCCCATTCCTAGTACTTCCCTGCCTGCTATGGTAGCTCAACAGCTGGGCTAATATAAGAATACTGTTTTCTAGGACTTTATGGATTAATGCAAGTTTGTTAAAATGGCTAATGGTAGTTGGTGGTCCCAGTTTTAGGCAGCTGGGAGAGGAGTGAATGGTGCTTCCCTGATAGCAGCCTCTTCTAGAGGGGGGAAAAGTAAATCTTTATCCACCTTTTAACAAAACCTGTCTGCTGTACAGAAGACCAAGGTATAGCACGGCAATACTTGACAGGGATTTATTACTCCTGCTAAGAAGCAAGGTGTATTAATCTGTGGAGCTGCACTAATGTAGCATGCTGTACCACTCTGCTACTCTGGAAGTTTGGATGTCCCTGCAAAACGCAGTGTTTCTGTATGTATACATAGTCCCTGTCTGTTGTGGGCAGATATGGTACCAACTTTATCTTAACACAGCTAAACTTGGATGCTTCTCTGTGTGTGTCTGCATAATGAGTGTTGAGGCCCCTGTTACAGGTGGTGGAGCTGTATTTGGTGTGTCCTGTGGAGTCACAATAGCTCTTCAGCCTGCCCCGCTCCTGTGTAAACTCCATTGACTGCAATAGAAGCTTAGTCATCTTGTTCACATCATAGGCAGCTCCATTTAGGTGTTTTCTGGAGACAAATCTTAACCATCCTTTCCAATGTCTTCAAGGATACAGTGGTCCTGCAGTTTTTGCATCTGCCACTTCTGCAAGAGGACTATCTAGGTCTTTGAATTCAGTGTTGTACCTAATGTACCTGCCAATAGCCCTATTACCCCAAGCTCCCTTTGCCTGTTACAGAGCCCTGCCAGTGTTTTAAGTAGTGAGCAATGTATGCTTTCTTTGGCATAACCTCTAAAGCCTGCACTTGCAGTAGCTTTCAGCATTCCTTCTAGCATGAATGAGTAGGAATCTATAATGTTCACAACACAGCTGATCAGAGGAATCTATATTCTGTTCATTCTACTACAAAGCTCAATGGTAAGAACAGATCTATAGAAAATATGATCCAGGCCTTTACATAGTTCCCCCTTATCTGGAAAAGAAAGAAAAAATCTTAAATTGGGGAGAATATACCTTTTTATCAAAATAGTTCAGTGTGTAAAGGACTAAAATATTAATAGTTAAGCATAAAAAAAATCAAGCAATCCTAACTTGTAATTAATAGCACAGAAGGGAGAAGAGTCTTCTAGCAGGCAGCTTGACAGGACTGTAACATGGCAATGGAAGGCAGACTTCTGCCAAACAGAGTCTGATGTAGAAATGGACACTGGGGTGCCATTCACTGCTTAGCAGACATTGACAAGAAACTCTTGAGAAGCTGTTTAGCTCTGTTAGGAGAGACATGGATTTGATGGAGAGACCACTCGGTGGATAAGGAATTGTCTGGATGGTTGCACTCAAATAGTTGTGGTCAACGGCTCAATGTCCCAGTGGAGACTGCTGATGAGTGGTATTCCACAGGGGTCGGTACTGGGACCAGTGTTTAACATCTTCATTGGCAACATGGACAGCGGGGTTGAGTGCACCCTCAGCAAGTTTGCCGATGACACCAAGCTGTGTGGTGTGGTGGACACGCTGGAGGGAAGGGATGCCATCCAGAGGGACCTGGACAGGCTTGAGAGATGGGCCAATGCAAACCTCATGAAGTTCAACAAGGCCAAGTGCAAGGTCCTGCACATGGGTGGGGGTAATCCTAAGCACAAATACAGGCTGGGAGGAGAATGGGTTGAGAGCAGCCTTGAAGAAAAGGACTTGAGGGTATTGGTTGATGAGAAGCTCCCTCTGACCCAGCAAATGTGCGCTTGCAGCCCAGAAAGCCAACTGTGTCCTGAGCAGGTCAAGGGAGATGATTCTCCCCTTCTACTCTGCTCTTGTGGAACCCCACCTGGAGCACTGTGTTCAGCTCTTGGGCCCCCAACATAAGGAGTGAGTCCATGGGAGGGCCACAAAGATGGTCAGAGGGCTGGAGCACCTCCCATATGAGGAGAGCCTGAGAGCGTTGGGGTTGTTCAGTGTGGAGAAGAGAAGGCTCTGGGGAGACATAGCAGCCTTCCAGCACGTAAAGGGGCCTACAGGAGAGATGGGGAGGGACTCTTGATCAGGGAGTGTAGTGACAGGGTGAGGGGTAATGGTTTTAAGCTGAAGATGATAGATTTAGATCAGATATTGGGAAGAATTTTTTGACTATGAGGGTGGTGAGACACTGGCCCAGGTTGCCCAGAGAAGCTGTGGATGCCCCATCCCTGGAGG
>NW_010117817.1:13233-90507 GCF_000699245.1 Pterocles gutturalis
ATAATCCTTAGGGTCCCTTCCACTCCAAACCATTCTATGATAGATAAAATAATAGGTAATAAAATATTTGTAGGTGTTTGACAGATACCTGACATTCTGCAGGTCTTGTGTATATATATTATTTTTTTTAGATTTGGTCCATGTTCATATAGCTTTATGCCAAATCATCTTCAAGCAGGTAAAAAGAAATATAGTTTCTATAGACAATAGATTAAAATATGCACTTCTTATGGCTGAGGAAGGCTACTGACTGCTGCTGGTACTTTGTCAAGAGTACATAAGAAACTATTGTGGAAATCTAACAGAGTGAAAAGTACAGAGAGGAGAGAAAGTATTACAAGATTAAGCCCTGAAAAATAACAGAAACCCTCCAGGTTGGTAGCTGGCAAGCAGTCAAGCTGATATTGCTGCGTTTTAAAGCCCCTGTAACAAAAAAACTTGTGACTTAAAATTACCTGAGCTGTGACAAGGGTTCGAACAGTTAGAATATGTTATTGAATTTGGTAAAAGACTCAACAATGACAACTCAAGCAATTTTGATGCTTTCTGTATTTGGTAACCTGTACTCAAACAGAAATAGCAGAGAGCTACGTGCCCTGTTTCCCAATGCACCAGCTCACAGGAGCCTTTGAAGCACGTCACAGCAGTGAGATTAAAAGCTCGGTCTGAAGTCAGGGAGTTATGA
The DNA here is from genome assembly GCF_000699245.1 of Pterocles gutturalis. NCBI lineage: Eukaryota > Metazoa > Chordata > Aves > Pterocliformes > Pteroclidae > Pterocles > Pterocles gutturalis. The sequence continues at coordinate 13,919 of NW_010117817.1, forward strand.
AAGTCCCTTTGATATAAGATCAGTCATTCCCAGGGTACCCACATGAAGGGTGCTTGGAAGTTCTCTGTGCAGCTAACTCTTAAAAAAAAAAAAAAATCAAATTGCAAGATCTGTCTAGCTAATGAAGCAACAGAAAAAGCACATGATAAGCTGTGAGGCAATGACTGACGCAGCACTGCGTAGTTAGGAGGCAGGTTCAAAAAAGCAGCTGAAGGTGTAGTTTTTCAGTAGTACAGCAAAATACAGTGAATATGAATCCTAAAATAAATTCTGAATAAAGTAGGAAAATATAAGGAGGGGGGAAATCGTGTCATAATCTGTCTTTAAAATTGAAATTGTATGGATGAAAGAAAACTTACATCAACATGTCATAAAACACATGGAGAAGGCAGCATACGGAGGTATAATGATGTCAGAGAGCTATGAGGATAAAGCTCTTGTATTCGTTGTGGTTGGTGGCATGGTTCTGCTCAGAAAAATAAGCCCTGGCAGGCTGCATGTGAGATCAGAAATGGCTTCATGCCTAAGCCACAGACCAAAAAGCTGCTGCTTAAGAAAGAACCCCCACTGAACAAAGCACAGGTGCTGCTGCTTTGATTTTTGATGAGGTTCAGTTTACAATTTTTGTGGAAATGTGAAAACAGAGACAGACATCATCAAGACTTAAAAAACCAAGGACTATACACACTACAAAATGTGATTTTATTTTTTTTTTTTACTTTGCCATGTCACCTCAGTGCAGAAGAGAGAAAAGTGGTGAGTGAGGAAGGAAGGAAAAGAAAAACAGGATCAGAAAGACAAAGTAGAGGAAAGAAATTAAAATCAGAGCTGAGAAGCACCCACTGGAAAGAAGGAAGAACAGAAGTGGCACAGAGTTCATTTAGCTGCTTTAATGCATTGTCAAGGATGACACACAGTCAATAATCTGTCTTATCTTTTTTTTCATATCACAGCCTGGTGAGGGTTATTTTTCTCTGTTCGCCTTTGTTCATTTGTCACTTAATTTTCTTTTTCTGTCAAAGTCTTCTAATTTGAGTGATGGCTGTATGTTTCCTCAGAGATTTTTGGGCCCTAAGGCTATGCTTCTAGACCATGAAAAGTTACATTTGGCTTACAATGTAGTTAGAAGCAGCTACATGCTGACATTTTCACGGTTGTTAAAATGCAAAAACAGAAGTTTTGCTCTCATGCATTCCACCGGTTGCTGCCCAAATTAATACTAGTCATTGTGGCATTCCCTTGTTCAACAAGTTTTTCTAGTTCTCCATACCTCAGGTGAATGCTGCTATCCTGAGAGTTTGTTTTGTCTATCTTAAATCACCCTCATGCCAGAGAAGAGCATGCTGCAAGCATGCATGGGGGTGTCCATGTGCATTCCTTAAACAAAATGTCCTCAGGGCACTTGGAGATCCTGCCAATCCATCAGAAACAACTGGGTCACCTACTACCAAGATAGGAGTAAATAATCAGATGACAGTTGTTTACAAAACTGGGAGTATCACATGATGCCTGGCAGCTACAGCTTCATAGGCAACTAAAATTTTTGTCATAACGTGGCTTTCAGAGTATTTAATTTCTGGAGACTTCCTCTGAGATAAATTAGTTCCCAAAATATTCCACTGGTGGGAATTTGGCAGAACAGTGAATAAGTCCGTATCGATGATATGATTGATTAGGCAGAACCTGCCAGGAACATAAGTCCAACATACGTTTGGATTTTTGCAATAGGGTATTGTTGAATTATTAATGACTATGCACTAAGCAAAAAAATTACATTCTAGAATATTAGATTAAGAGTGACAATAATACATCCAGACCTGACAGCAAAGCAGGACAGGAATGCAAAGCCCAAAGATGATTAAAAACTGGACTCAGATCTTAAGGACGATAATTTAATGGTCCATCCTATGTATACTACGACAATAAAAACATTACTCTAGATGCAAGTTTGTAAAATGTGAAATAAAATATCCAGTTCCAGCTGGGGAAAAAAAAAAAAAAAACAAAAAACCAAAAAAAACACAAACAACCAAACCCAAAAAACCAAAACCAACAAAAATTAAGTGCTTTGTAGTGTAAGTTCAAAGTTTTCTTGTAAGGGAGGGGTAAAAAGAGAAAACTAGTGATTAATAATGACAGAGAAAATGTTTGATCAATTCTATATTAGTTTTAATCTACTTCTGCTTTCAAAAACCACCAGACTTACCCAAGACACAGGTCTTTGCAGATGTTTTTGTAGGAAGAAACTAAGCAGCAGCGTAAGCTCCAATGTCTGCAAAAGGCGTCTTAGATTCAAAATGCGTGTCCCCTTTCATATCCTTGATTCTATTTTCAAGCATTCACACAAACAAGCTTTCTGAATTACTCTTCAGAAAAGGAGTGAAGAAGAGCAATAGTACAAATTCTTTAATTGCTAGTTTTCTTTTTTCTTAAAATTTCAGTCAAACTGAAATAACTATTTTGTCACTTAGGAATGTGAATAAATCATTCTGTATCTGTGAACTCCTCCCAAACACTTTACATCAGCTCTTCACTATTCATTCCTTCATAATCTGTAATTTAGTCACTTCAGTCAAGAAAAGAGAGGGTCAGAATAAGGAGGAAATTGTGTTTTGAAATTTTCTTAAGTCAAACTTGATTGAAAAAATGGACTGTGCAGTTTTTTAATGTGAGGAATACTCTGGGTGAATTTCATGGGACTGTTTGCACAGAATCACAGAATGGTTGAGGTTGGCAGGGACCTCTGGTCTAGCCCAATTCTCCTGCTCAGCTCCCCCAGTCAGTTAGAGAAATTGTCACAGCTAAACCAAGTAAAACAACCTCTATGCAGGTCAAGAGAAGTTTGGACAAAGCAAGCCTGACAAGCATCAGTCCTGAGGTCTTCAGACTCCGTACAAATCTTATGGCCTGTTCCTAGCAATGGCTATGCTGTGTTACAGGGCTACATGGTTACAAAATCCCTGACTGTTCCCAGTCACCTTGTCCTTCAGATGTTTGGATGTGGTTTCCAGGAATACTTGCTCCATCACATTCCAAGGGGCAGAGGGGAGGTGGAGCAGCCTGTAGTTCTCTGTCTTTGTTCTTGAAGGTAGGAGTGACATTCACTTTTTGCCACTCTTCAGGATCCTCTCCTGATCACCATAACATCTCAATGGCCTCACAATGACATGCTCTCTCAGCAGGGATGGATGTGTCCCATGACACCCTATGGACTTTATTGTGTCTCTTTTGTCTTTTTTTAAAGTATTCCATAACTGGATTCTCCTCTGCCTCTCTTGCTCCAGACTTTCTCTCAGATCTCAGGAGCCTGGGATTCCTGCAGGCTGGTCTTACCAGTAAAAACCAAGGTGAAGAAGGCATCAAGTACCTTAGCCTTCACTGTGTTGTTTGTTAACATGTCCCCTATCCCATTCAGCAGCAAGCCCACAATTTCCCTGGTCTTCCTTTGCAGCTGATAGCACTTGTAGAAATCCTTCTTGCTGCCCTCCACATCCCTTGCCAGACTCAACTCCAGGTGAGGTTTGGCTTTCCTAGTCCTGTTCCTACCTACTTGGACAGCATCTGTATGTTCCTTGCAGATCACCTGTCCTTGCTTCTAACCTCTTGTGTGACCTTGTTATATTTGAGCTGTGTCAGGGGCTCCTTGCTCATCCTTGCAGCCACCTACTGCTTTTGCTTCATTTCCTGCATAATGAGAGGTATCATTCTGCAGATAGAAGCGATGAGTTCTTCCTTGGTTGTAGGTGTTTTGTCCAGCTGAGTGCTTGCCCTTGTTGGCTCTGTGATCATCTTTGTTAGGAAGTTCTCATCAATGTACTTCAGTAACACCCAGATTGCTTGTGCCCTTCTAGGTTGACCTACCGGCCAATATCATGGTGGGGCAGAGTTTTGTTAGAATGAAAAAATTCAGCAATTAATCAATTTTATTAAAGCAATATTGCCTCTTGTGAAGGTACTTGTTTATGAATAATGGAAAGAGCCACAAAAAAACTGAACTATAGCCATGATATTTTTTCTGAAGTCTTAATCATCAGCTCAGGTAACTATTTTGCAGAGTGGGCAGCAAATTAAGACAACAGAAAAGTAATCAGGATAGCAACAGACAGGCAAAGAGAAACCACTTACCTTACTCTGAATTCTGGGTACATAAAATGAATGTATAAACAGGAAAGAAAAACCATGCTGCTTTTACAGAGAGTGAGTGAGCTGAGAACTGAGCTAACACCTGTTTACGTGAAAAAAATCTTGAACAAAATCCCAGCTCAGGTGAATTCAAGAGAAATCCTTGCTGGTTCTCATGAGGCATCTGGCAGCATTTTATTCATCTTTGACAGATACAGATTTTGTTCCTTATTCTGTCATGCATGACTGGGTAACCACAGACAAGTTGCCCAAAATCAAGTTTTGAAACAAGGCCACTTAATTTGCAAACCTGAGGCTTTGGGTTACAATTTCAAAGCCCATGCCCATAGAGGCTCAGAGTGCACATGCACCCTTTTGACTTCAAATGGCTCTCTGAAGCCTCAGCACATCTGAAAATCAAGCAAGAGAAGTCATAACTGAGCAAGTACTTTGCACACTTGCCCTTCTTTCTCAGTGTGTCAGTTCTCCTCTCTTGTACAGATTTTTATAGCCATAAAATACTGATGAGGCTATTTACAAAGACACTGCCAAGTTAAACTAAGCTTTGTGGGTTATACTGAAATTAGCACAGTAAATTCAAAATGCAAACTGCTGCTATAAATTCTTATAGTAACTTTATTTTAGTGTTTAAATCATTCTACTAACCTTTGTTGTTTTCTTTCAGCGTCATCCTGTAGTCCCCAGGGAACCAATTTTGGTTAATCACACCTTCCTGTCTGGGCAGAATGCGTGCTTGGTGTCATAACTAATTGAGTTTAAGAAAAAGCCAAACCATGCTACAGTAATACAGTGACTGGCCTGTTTAATTAGTTAGGTGCTTTTATTTTATTTTATAGGCTCCTGTTGTAGGGAGTTGGTCTTTGATGTTCCCTCTCTTTGGGTTTGTTTCCAGTCACAAAACATCTGTTCTCCATGTAATTGGGAAAAGTCAGGATAATGTAATCAAGCAAATATCCTCTAGCTGGTGAATCTTCTTCCTGATGGGAGTTTTGCTGAACGAAACTGTTTCTTTTATCGAGCAGTGATCTGTTTAGCCTGGGTACAGCTACCCAGGAGCTGCAGGCTTTTTTCTTTATGAATTATTTGTGAGTTGGGCTCCTCCTTGTGGGTAATGTTTGTAGCACATCGCTGGGCAAACGTGGGCTGATCTGTTCAGGTTGCCTAGGTTTAGAAACAGCAAATCATTGATGATTAATACGCAAAAAAAGTGTTTCAGTCATGTGTCAGCACCCACCTCACACCCGAGGTTCGTGCGCAAGCCCAAGAGGCGGTTGATGGCTGTGTGCTCTGCAGGTGTTTTTGTAAAGAGCCAGACCAAGGCGGTGTGAAGGGAGATGCTCTCCTGAGGAGACTGGCAAGCCTTTTATTCATAGCTGTGCTGTTAGAAAATAAGAAGCCGCCTAAGTTTCAATGGCTGCAAGGCACAACGGCTGATACAAGCAAGTTTGCCCACTACCCTTCGATTAATTATGAATGAATTTTTTGTTAGCTGGAGAAGCTGCTCCTGGCAGCAGCAGGCTTTGTGTCAGCAAGAACACTGAGAGGAAACACTTCTGTGTGTCCTGAATGAAAGCAAAATGGCAGTGACCCAGTCGACCCACAATTTTATTTAATGATGATTTTTCAGTCACATTTTTTTTCCAGTAGAGCTGAAATAATGTACTGTGTTTTCAACCCTTGAAATATCATATCTGAATGTTATGCTGAACTAAAGGATCCTGTTGAAGTACAAACTGTCCATTTAAGTCTGAAAAATGCAATTTTTTATCTTAATTGAATTTTATAGATCTTTCTTATATGCCGTTTATCTTTGATGTTCTATCTTCTTATATTCGTTTCCAATGACAAAACATCTGTTCTCCACCTAATTATGAAAAGTCAAAATAAAATTAGGTCCATCTGAAACAAAAATTTAGATTTTCTCAATACAATCCTTTTGGAGGTTTGTTTTGTTTTTTTTTTTTTTTAATTGAGCATTTCTGAAAGGGCAACGCTTGAAGGGGAGATGGGCACATATGAATGATGAAAAAAATCTCCCCTTCTTTTATATTAATGGGGTTTTTTACAGAGCCTTTAGGAAGTACTGCACGTCTTTGTCACAATATCTCTATGAAAGGGATATCGCTAGACAAGATCCAATCCAGGCAATAGCTCACACAGTCTTCCTTTGCTTTGCTGTCACTCAGATCTTCACCCTAGACAGACACAAGCAATGATATTTCTGAGAAGTGTGTGTCTTTCCAAGTATGGCTGTGACCAGATGCACATCCGTACCTGTGAATGGGAGCAGTCGCAAGCGCAAGGACTGGCCTGCAAGCTCCGTGCACTGCAGAGTTGTGTGTGTGTTTGTCAGCCACCCTGAGCTTGCTTGGCCATGGGAACATAGTCCAAGGACTTCTCCTGTCCCTTTCCCCATCCCATAGCTTTACCTTACTGAGTGGTGAAGTGTCACCTGAGCCTCAGAGCCGGCGAGCTTGATCGCCCACGGGGATTTAACTGAGTATGTCCTTGGGACACGACAATGATCACAGTGCTGTTGAGATTTTCCTAATCGTAAATAGCTAGGCTTGATTTTTCATTGAGATTAGAGTTATAACAATAGAGATATGCTATGAAAATTATAATTAAAAAACCCAGCTAAGTGATCTGACTGCTACTGGGTGCAGAAAAAAATCTTTGCAGATATGGTAAGCTGTTTTTGTACAAGTCTTTAAGGAAATGAGCCAATTTGTTTGCTCTTTTTAATGAGAAAACAGCTGTGAAAGGAAATAAAAGTAAGAATCGTAAAAGAAAGGTTTTCTTATAATCAACCTGTCGGTTGTCTTGTCAGGAAGGAATGAATTAGTTATGGTTGTTGTCTCAGTCATTGTGTGTCATTGTCACAGAGATGATGAGGGCATGAGCAGCTGAAGTACGTGGAGGATAAGTGCATTTGGAGATTGCAGTGACTTCCACACCTTTAAGACAAAGGTTATTCTGAGCACACTAGGGAGTAAGTTGTTGCAATGGCAAGTTATTTTTGGCAGCATACTAGGGGTTCCTTGTGAGCAGCTGCAGTACGTGGAGGATTCTATAAGTGCATTTGGAGATTGCAGTGACTTCCACACCTTTAAGACAAAGGTTATTCTGAGCACACTAGGGAGTAAGTTGTTGCAATGGCAAGTTATTTTTGGCAGCATACTAGGGGTTCCTTGTACCTTTCTCTAAAGCTTATGGTGTTGGCTGTGGAGATGGTATAGATAGTAGAGAATGGGCATATGGGAAGAATGACATACTAGATTTATAAATGTGATGTATAAGTTTATTGGCAATTGTGTTCCTGGGTCAATGAATAATCCAAACAAAGCTTTCCTGCAGAAGTTTATGTCACCATATTATAATTTATGCAAATTTCTTTTCCAGAAACACCAGCAGGAAGGCACCTTATAAAACTCAATGTGCATGCTGTTCCTCAAAGGAAGAATAAATTAGCCTGACCAGTTTGAAGAGAACTAACAAGATAGAGAATTGGAAAATATGTCAGCTGACACATCTGATTTAGGAAGTGAATATTGATATTTGAATGTATAGGTATGAAATTATGACCAACCTGCCCATCTCTCTGTTTAGAAGATGAACAGGCGCTTTGTGACAAAGCATGCATAGGTGTTCTTTTCTTTCAGCTGAAGTTTTGTCTCCATGATTAGTCCTATGTTTTATGAGAGCTTGACGTTAATGAGACATTAACTCCATAATTGTCCTGAAAATAACAGAACTGCAGGTGGTAAATTCAGTCAGAGGTGCTCAGGCAAATCAGACAGTCTGTAACCCAGATCTCAGCCTAGGAAGAAATACTGCTCCCCCACCAGAGAGGCTCATTCTTGAAAAGGAATTTATTGAGATGGCTACAACTGGCTAGAGGCACTCTTAGTGCCTCTGGTAAATCAGATACTGATGGTTGTCCTGGTGTTTTGCACTAAATGGACTTCCGACCTGAGCTATCCAAAAATTATTGTATTGCTAAATATGGTCAGTTAAAATCAGTCTTCCTCTTGGGCACCGTGTGAGAATCAGGTTCACCTGTGAGGAAGCCAAATAATTAATGTAATTTATTGATCATATGCTCTACTGCCTGCCAGAGAATTGAGTTCCTGGGGGGTGGGTACTTTTCAGGATTTATTTGGCAGGTTTCAGCTTGTTCATCCAAAGGCAGAGTCTGGCTCTGAAAGATAAGGTGGTTGTAGTCTTGGAGATTCAATTATTTCAAGACTGAAAATATCTCAAATCCTCTGAATTATCCGTGTGTTCACAAATTTGGAAATAAGGCAGTGCATCACTAATTTTTCTAAACATTAATTTTGCTAGTGTTTACAATGCTAAAAAAACCAGCCATGTATCAACAACAACCGTAGTTTTAGACCATGGCTTTTCCTTAGACGTACACTAGGTGCTAAATGTAGAGTCAGAGAGGAGTAGTGTTCCCTTTTGCTGGCAGCATTGCTGCCCTGTCTGTGTACCTTCTGAACAGAGACGTACCCTAAACTCAGCCTCTCACTGGTAATGAAATGCACATCATTCTTTGAAACAAAAAATGCGTTTCTTTACACGATGCCTGGTGTGCTGCCCTTCAGGTCCTCTGCTCCTGGAAGGAAGGGGAGAGGGCTGAGCTACTGAAGTCATAAGGGAGCCGTGCTGTAGCATTTGAATTCTGCTTTGAATTTTTGAAAAGTGTCTGCAATGTTCGAATTTACTGCATGTGACTGCTTGAAAACAGCATCTGACCAGCATTTCTGCTTGTTATTTCTTACATCTATTGTAACGTTTAGCCCAGCTACTAGCAGGGGCTATCTGGAAAAGCTTACCCAGCTCACAAGCCCCGGTGTGGATGTGCTCTGGCTGGCACAAGCTGAATGACTCATGTGTCAAGAACGTCTCTCTCTAGATTCAACTCAGCTTTATAGCTGGAGATTGCTCAGCCTTTGCTTTTCAGCTGACATCAAAGAGTGTTAAAATAGATGGTATTTTGTCTCCAGCCATTTTCCTTGGTTTAAACTGGAATTCTCAAAGGTTTCAATTTCACAGAGCAGCAAATACAGTATTTTGTGCCCAGAAAAGCTTTCCCCTACAGGGTGCACAGTGAGCAGCCATGTCTTTCTGAAATCCCTCCTTCCATCAATTGGCTTTTGCTCTCTTTACTGAAACAGACAAATGCTCTTCAGAAGATGGACTCTCCGTTATGTTTAAAAACATCTTTCTGGAGGGAATTATTGGAAACCTCATTACTCAATATTCAATGTAAATATTTACATTTTTGCTAGGACCAAGTCCTGTGTCTTTGTTTTGTTCTCATTTTTTTACCTCTTAGCAGCTTGGGCAAGCAGCAGGTCTCACATGTGCTGGCAGCTCTGATAGCTCCCGTTAGTTTTTACATTCTTCTTTGCACATGAAGAGCTCAAAACAAATTCTAGGTTAATTTTTCATTTATAGTAGGGAAATCCCAACAAGTCTATCAGCTAGCAGCTAGTATGGGCAGGTGTCAATCTCCAATAGAGTGCTGTGATTATTTCCACAGAAAATTTCCCTAGAAATTTCCCTAGAAATGCTTCTAGCTAAACACAGGAGCAGGTGTCATGTTGGGAAGCTTCTCTGGAGTGCCCTGACTCCTCTAGCAGAGTTCAGCAGTGTAGAATGGATATTTGCAGGAAATTATTTTATTTTATTTTACTTATTTAATTTTCTTTTATTTTATTTAGAAAAACTAAAACACATACACAAGCATTCCTGATTGTCCAAAGTCTGTCTATGTCATTTAAAATTGTCTTTGACTGAAGTTTTTGGAAAAGAGGCCTAATTGCTTTTGGAAATTTAGCAGCCCCTGGAAGGAAACCAGTGGGATTTGCAGTGTTGATTTTTACATCTGGAAGGAGCAAAGCAGTGGAGGAACTGCATTGCAGCTCATCTACCTTGGGTACAGTTTCTCCCACAAGCTGCAGGTTCCAGTTATGAGCATCACAGGACAGTTCAGATTTTAAAGGTTGTCATTCAAAATAGCACGTGCAAGAAATTATTAAAATACCATAAAGTCACTGTAGCGCATCCCCAAAAGAGCTGGGATAATCTGAAATTGCCACTGTCTTGTGACATGGACTTACGTCCTTCCTCTCCATTTTAAAGGATGCTCTTTACTCAAAGTGGCTATCTGGAGCCTATGAAAATTATTTTCCCAGGGAAATAACTATTTTTTTTTTCCTGTCCTTCACCACCGGCTTATTGTTGGAGGTCCTCCCGTGGCATATCTGCCAGCTCGGGGCGAGATTGTCATCATACCAGGAGAGACAAAACCTGTAAGGGCTTTCCCTCGCCTTTGCTGGAGCTCAGCTGGGGCCAGGAAACAAGAAGCCAGACAGGGGGCGGCATCTACCCAGCCACCGCCGGGGGGGCTCCCGATGCGCTCCCGATGCGCTCCCGATGCGCTCCCGATGCGCTCCCGATGCGCTCCCGATGCGCTCCCGATGCGCTCCCGTGCTCCGGCTGAGGCGGGGAGCCTGCAAAGGAGGAAAATCAGCTGTGGTTGCTTGTGTGCAGCCAGCTGGGCAGTCTTGCGAACACAGGAAAGCTGTTTTCATTCTTTTCGACGGGCTGCAGTGGTGAGGGCAGATCAAAGGAACGGCAGCCCCACTGGTGGAGTTGTTGTGTAGATATCAAAGTGTTCCGTGGAAGGAAGTCTACTGCTGCATAATTGGTTTAGCATTCGTGGCTAGAAAACTGAACGCTAAAAAAAGAAGTGGGGACAGTAAATGGAACATCTGACTGTGGACTTTGTAGTGTCAGGTGTTATCTGGAGCACTGGTTTCAGTTGAAGCAGATCAAAAAGTGACAACTAGTCCAGTTTACTGCTAATCCAACAGTTACTTCTTCTCATGTGTTTATAGGCCTTTCATTCCTCTTGATAGACAGGGTTGTTTATGTAATGACACAAAGAGCTGCAGATTGCTGTGACAATTTGAATAATGGAATATCTGTACGGTTATTTTCTGTGACAATTTGAATAATGGAATACCTGTACAGTTATTTTTTTCCACTGCTGACATAGAAGCCATAGATTAAGCTTGAACTGCAAAAAGAATTGAGTCAATTCCTGAGCCTCCTATAATAGGTACCAGACAAAAAGGAGCAGTGACAGCTCCTTTTTAGAACATGAGTACCTAAAAATTAGCATCCAACAGTCAGTGCTGCCAGTCCCGAGTACCTCTGTGGAGCTAAAACCTATGCAAAGCAATTAGCATCTGTCATATGTAGTTTTTTCTTTCTTTCATCTTATTCCTAAGAGAACTGGCAGGTCTCTGCTCTAATGCCCCAGCTCTCATAACGGGTGCGTTACAGGTGCTGGATGTGTCTACTGCCACCTTTTGACTGGGGTGAAGTCAGATACCAGCTCTGCAACAACCTGCATCTTCCTGGAAGACAGACAGGGCAGATCCGAGTGCTGGCTAGAAACCCCAAGGCTTGAACCCAGGTGAGCTCTCCATGTTCCCTCGCCAGCCCCTGGGGCTTTGGGCACACCTTTCTCCATCTGGCTGCCAGGTGGTGAGAAACCCGGCAGGTTGCTGCCTGCAGCGTTAAAGCAATTGCCTGCTGCAGAAAGCTCTGCACTGTGCCAAAAGGAAGAGAGGTGTCAGCTGCGGTCTCTGTCTTTGAGTGGTCTGTTGTGGTCCTGGTCTACGTCATGGAGACCTTCAGATGTGGGGACAGGAGATTCCTGGGAAGCCAGGGCAGGCTGCTAGGCTGGCACTGATGGACTTGCAGCAGGAGTGGTGCACTGCTCTCTGGCAGTTTTTAAGGGGTGGTGGCCTTGCGCCCACTCCTCCCCTCTGTTAACACACTGGGACTCATAATGCAATGTTACAGCCCAGCTACTTCCTTGGCCAGGGCTGGACAACTGATATCACCCCTTCCACAGCCCACTGGAGTGCAGGGGGGTTTGTCATTACCTGAAATTGGAACAAGATTTGTCCTTGAGGGTTATATTCAGAAATGAATTTAGACAGACTAGATGTATATAGTCCAGAAGTAATTTAGTACTTACTCTTCCTAGACATTTCCCTTGAGCTCTCATGCTGCCTGCAGAGATACTCTCACTTCATGACAGCAGGTACAGGACTTCCCTCACAGCCAGGTCGGATTAGGGGAATTGGCTGGAGTGGTGCCAAGTTCACTGAGGCACCCAGTTCAGAAGACACAGAATATACACGTTCATGGCACAGGGCACAGCAGCACAAAGTGCCATCAGGGCTGCCACCTTCTCACTGCTGCAGGACTTGTTTCTGCCTCTTAGCTGTGACTGCTTAATTTAACCAGCAGTCATAGTCTCACAAGAGGGAGCCACAGCATTCCCTCATCCTTGTCAAAAGTTCTTACCAAAACCGTCATGTTTCCTCTAGGCCTTTTCAGTCCCCTTCTCTCTGAAGTCCCACATCTCTCCTATCCAACTCTGAACTGGGATGCTGTTTGGACAGGAGGAGGGCTTTTGTCCCTGTCCCTCCTCCCCTCCCCTGCTTTAGCGGTTGTTGCAGCTTCCTTCTTGCGCCAGTCTCTTGCTTCCTGGAGGAGTGCTGTCATTGCAAGTCAAACAGGTAAAATGTGGGTGCCACTTCAAAAGAAAACAGTGAATCTTGCTCCGTTCTTTGAAAGAAGTGGCATAGATAGCTTCTCTCTGGAGGATTCCTGGCTCTGTGTCCTACAGGGGTGCAAGCATCTGCACACAACCCTGAATTAATCCCCTCAGAACAGCAACCTCCTTCCTTCATCTTGGTTTTTATTAGCTATCTCTTAGGAGAGGGTTTCTGGATATTTCTTTGGAGATTCCTGACCCCATCACAAGAGATGTATGGACATCCCATTCATCACAGGGAATCCTGTGTTCTACTTGGCAAGTTCATTATTGCCTAAATTCCTTACTGGTTCACTAGAGATGTGGGTGCTTGTGTTAATATTTATATGTGGAGGTTTTTTCCATAGGTTATCTATTTTAAACTGTTGGTTGGTTGCAGGCCCATCCTACACCTGTTCTAAACATCTTACTGGGTTAAGCCAAGTGAAGCCAATGGTTTTGTACAAGGGATGCAATGACTCAGTTTCTCCAGCCATCCTCATGGCCCATCTTATGTCTTTAGCTTTTTAGTGGCCTCCAGTTAGTCCATTCTCATGTTCAAATAGAAAGAAAAATGCATTACATTAAAAGGAAATATCTCTTTCTTTTCCTTGCATAAATTTGAAGGTGTGCACACTAGTGCTGAGAGCAGGTGGAGTGGGACCCAAGGCAGCGTTATGGCTTACTCAAGGGTGAAGTTCTTGGACGTTAGATGCTTACCTATTCCAGTAATGGAGACACAGTGAAATTCTCGAATAGATTTTGAGTTAACAAGCTACTAAAAGTAAGGATTTGCAAGATCAAATGCTTGTATGATTCTCTACAGAGTTTATTCAATTCAAGCAGCTTACACTGCATGATTAGGACCTTAAACTTCAAGTGCTTGTGCTTAATTTTTTTACATACAGACCAGGATGACAAAATTAATAAATTATTCTAGCAAATTGCAAGCATGTTTGTTTCCACATTCAAGTTTAATTAGGACAAGACCGCTGTGAATCATTTGAAAGGTTCTTGGGACATATTTTAATGACATCCTTTTGTCTGTTTTTCCATGCAAACTTTAGCTGGTGTACTCATGGAAAAGATAATTAGAAATATACAGATATACTCCTCAGAAGGCAAAGTTGTCTTTGTTACTTAGTAAAACAAACAAACAAACAAACACACGGCTCTCATTCAGGCATGGCAATTTTCTAGCTAGTAGGTACGTAAGTGAACAGCTGAAGTGAAATATTTGGTTGGTTTTCTTTCTGATTTCTTACTTAGGTGCAACACAGGGATTTAGGCAAAAAAGACAGGGAGGACTCTTCCCCTGCTGTGAAAGTGCATGCTAGAAGAAGACTGCCGCTTCACACCTGCCGTTGCTAAAAGGAAGCAAAGCCCGAGGTAGCTCTGGGGGTGTCTCCATCAGACAGTGGGTACACGCGGTCCCACGCCTGTCTGCCCAGAGGAGTGTCATCAGCCATTGCCCAACACCAGTTCTGAAATCAGAACTCCTTCCCTCCACATTCCTAAAGTGGTCACTCGCATGGTATGCAATGATGCTTTACATTAAAAAAAAAAAAAAAAAAAAAAAAAAGTGTGTGCATGTTGGTGTGAGTTTAAAGATTTTGCTCCCATACTTATGCAAGTGTTTTATTGCCAACCCAAGGCAGTAATGTACAGCTTTTCCTGATCTTCTTTAAGAGAATTTACAGAATTTACAAAATTTATGCATTTTTCTGAGCACATACCAGAAGAAGATGTTACAATTCCAGAGAACAGAGCACAGCCCTGTGTCCTTCTGCTTCGAGCTCTCCTTCTTTGTCAGGCAGTGTAAGACTCCTCTGCTCTAGAATAATTCCTTGCTACCATGGTTGTTGTATCTTTCATTTACAAGTTGTGTTACTACCACAGTAAAAGTTAAACACTTCACTGTAAACTGCTTCACCACCAGATCAGTTTTATTTTTCTCAATAAATCTTGTGTGCAGGGCTATCTGGATTGCTCTTCTCCCTTGGTTGCTACTGATACACTCTACTGGTTTACAAGGTAACTCCTCTCATTAATTCTGCCTGATTGTTTTTGCCAGCATGACTTGCTAGAGTGCAGACAGTGACAAAGTTTGCAAAAATTTCTATGCAGCTGAAGGGGTACTCTGCAGGGAAGAGGAGAAGGAGGTGTGAGAAAAGTCACCTTGTATCAGTGCAAGTCTCTTGAATGCAACAGGCAGAAAAAAGTGCAGTAAGTGGCAGCTTCTTTCGTTTCTGATTTTTCTGCAAGGATGAGCCCTTTGTCAAGGAGTCAACGTGAATTTAATGCAAATTCATAGAAACTCTTTAACTCTTGGAGTGCTAGAAATACCTGTGAGATGCATTAAAAACTTTCTCTTCTGAGATTTTGTATTTCAGTAGGTGGCCTCCTGTGTTTGCATATGCCACACATCTAACACATCGGCCCTTTTCTCCAGGGCTTTGACAGGAGCTCCTGATGGAACCTCCTCAGTGGTGCAAGCTGACCATCTGTTCAGGGTGGATCCTTTAAAATTGTTGTCAGTCCTATAGGAGCCGTGGTGGGATGGGTGGGAAGCCTCCTCCTAATTCCACTGAAGGAGTAAGGACTCCCATTAACTTCAACAGCCCTTGGATCAGTGCCTGTGGGAAGCTATTTTATAAATCCCAGCTTGCCTGGAGCAGCCTAATAATGCCGACAGTTCTTATAACTTACTAAGACATGTTTTGATACAAAGCCACTCTTTACTTCAGTTTTTCTAGGATTATTTGTAAGAATAAGGTCACCCTGTT
The DNA here is from genome assembly GCF_000699245.1 of Pterocles gutturalis. NCBI lineage: Eukaryota > Metazoa > Chordata > Aves > Pterocliformes > Pteroclidae > Pterocles > Pterocles gutturalis. Next base: position 29,477 of record NW_010117817.1, read on the forward strand.
GAACTAAAATATGGGGTCTTGGAGGTTAGGAGAAGAAACTGGTGGTAGGTCCATTTTTTTTTTTTTTTTTGTATGCAGCTCTGTTTATTTGTGAAGAATGTAAATAGCTCTCTTTTCCCAGAGCACAGCTGGGATCAAGAAGGTTACAACTCTCTTGTTTCTAGCACCAAAATCTTCTTGCAAAATCATCTCTCTGTCGTTTAACAAAGGCACTCTTACGCCTGTCCACTCTGCTGCTGTTGTCTGACCAGGCAGCACTCTCTTGTGCGGTCTGCTTGCTTTCTCTTCCAGGCTGAATTAGATCCTCTCTCACAGCACCTCCCACAAGTGACTATTTCCATACTTATCACCTCCTGTTCAGACTCCATTTATGCTGAATATTTATATTTACAGTGCAAGCTTCTGGGTGAAGTGACCATTTTGTGTTCTATGTTTATACATCAGTGGTCTCTTGGTCCACCATAATAACAACAATAATAATAAAAATCAAAGTGTGGTGCTCCCAGTTTCCTCTGGGACTCTGCCCACCACCCCCTCCAGCCGGTCCTGCTCTGGTAACCCTGTCTCAGGTGGTTTTCCAGCTGCGAAAGAGCTAACAGGGTGGCTGTTCCCAGCACCGTATGTCCCAAAGAGGGAGTTAACTGGAAGGCATCAAAAGGGTAAGGAAAGTTGAGAGCAGAAGGGGAAGGGTCTGAAATGGTGGATCTGACCATTTCTTTCCCAACTGAAGCCCACAAAAGGCTGAGCCACCCGATTTAGGTCTGGGGGCAGGAATTCAGGATTCCTGGTGTGTGTGCCCCCAGCCAGGGGCAAACCCATCACAATTCCCACGAGGAAGGAGGGCAAGGTCCTGAGCAGGATCAGCAGAGCTGTCCCTGTGCATGTGGGCAGCTTGTTTGGAGTAGCCAAGCTGTTTCTGAGAAAGATTGAGTTATTAATGTGAGTGTATAAAAAAGCAATGCTTGTAAAGCCCACTGCTGACAGGATTTCCCATCTTAGAGCTTTGTAAGTAGGGGGGAAAGACTTTCTGGAAACAAATTCTTTTCCTTGAAGAACGACTTGGCACCAAGGAAAGAATTCACTATGTTTGCACCGACCTGTCAGAAGGTGAATTTGAACTTGTTGCTCTTGCTTATCCTGCCGGAGCGTGGGGTTGATTTGTGACTGTGCAGTGTTTACAGAGGGGAACGTGAGCCGGGCACATCCAAAGAGGAGAGTTACAGTTTGTCAGTGTAGTTTCTCTAAAAGGAAGATAACATGCAAGTGTTTGTAACGTAGCTTGGGTGCCAGCCTAGTTCTGTGGGCCTGTGGTGTTCGTTGTAATGGCACATTGCCTTCCTTAGTGCTGGGAGATCATTTTATCACAGTATTTGAAGTATAAACTGAAGTCAAAGTGGAAACTGGCTTTTTTATTGCTAGTGGGAAGGTCATGATGTACCCTGCTACAGAGGGACCGATCCGACCCTCTGACACGGCTGGGCAGGCAGCAAACTTTAACTTCAGCTGGGCAATTGCACTGATGCTTCTCGTGTGATCACTGTGCTGCCCAGGGCTCTTGCTCCCCTTGGTTCCTCTCCCAGTGGGATTATGTGACACGGGGCAGTGCTGCGCTGAGACACCAGCTCCGGATGAGCTGCCTTGGCTGCTAGGAGCAGTTACAGTCATGTCGATGCAATGCTTGACCTGAATTAACTGGCCTTTCTGAGAAACCGCATGCTGTTGTCCAACAGGGTCTGTGTTGGCATGCCTGGTTTTTTGTACCCCTCTCGCTACCTTGAGTATCTTTTGCTGAGCCATAGAAACATATTCCTGTACCAGCTGTACCCAAGCCATCATCTGTGGCCCTGGGTGCTGTGAGAGATGGGCAGTGTCAGTGTCTGGCAGTTATGAATTAAAAATCATTCACCTTCTCTGTTTATTTCAGAGCACTTTTGGCCTGCTGATGTTTTGGCCCATGTTCTTCTAGCATGTTTGAAACTCTGAACAGTGCTTGTCGGAAAGAATAAGGTTGCACTGAAAATAACAGGCCACTGGAGAACAGCTGTGTTGTGCCTATCTATCATTAAATAAAGAATAGAGCTCTAAAAGTGTTTACAGACTGTAAAACAAAAGCAGATTGAATATGTTTTAAATTCTAGGAACTAACCTAAAATTTGCTATAAAACAAATATATGGCTTACAGCTGGAAACCTGTCAAAACACCCAAATGATTGCTCTGTACTGTCTGGAAAGAGTTTCTGTGCCCAAAGTCTTCAGAACAGCAACAGATGTACTATTGCATAAGAGAGACATCCCTATTTTGAATTTCAGTTTATAGTACAGAGAGGCCTACAAGAGAAGTAAAGTTCTTGTCATCTTACCCAGGTCCCTCTGCTTCCTCCTTAACATCTTGCTCCATGTACTTCTCCTGTGCTAAAGCGATTAGCAGAGATAGAGAAAATGAGAACATACATCATTATAAGAAGAGGAAAAGCCATCTGACTCAGTGTTTGTGGCTGGCTCTTAATTCAACCATGTTGGGTTTTTTTTCCATGCCCCTCAAGCCCCTCCTTTTCCAGAAACAATCTATGGGATCCCGCATCTCTTCTTAAGTAACATGTTCCAGATGGTCAGCTTTGTGCAGGACGGATTCGCCTCAGCTCCTCAGTTTTTCCCTAGTTTCTTTGTGTTCATATTGCTTCCTCTTTCTTTGAAACCCCTTTGCCCAATCATCTATCTCTCTCTGGGTCTATTTCCTAGTTTTTATAGTATAACCAAAAGATATTTGTGTCACACAGACATTTTTGTCGAAAACCCAGTCCCTACCACACGAGGATAATGGGTTTCTCTTCTCTTTTAAATGAAGATGTGGAAGAGAGGTTGTGGGAAGCTGTACAAACAGGCAGTTTTATGGAGAGCATTCAATTAATCAGTATGAATTCAACATTTTCATTGAATATTCTATTCAATGGATTAAATAATATTACTGTTATCAGTCAGCTGTATTGCATCTTGCACTTTAGGATGGCATCTACACTTCCAACAGCTTAGCTCTGCCGTTCACATCTAATTCCTTGTTTCCTGGCTGCCCACATGGCACCAGTTTGAGTTCACCCCTGACCCCTCTGATTCCTTCTGAAACAGTGTGTGCGTGGGTCTAGAGGTCTCTCCTCCCTTCTGAGACCCCTCCCAGTAGCTGGGAAGGATGGTGCTTACCCAGTTTGACTGCCTCCCCTTCCATAGCCCTCTGCCAGTATCCTGGCAGCCTTTGCACGCTCAAGCAGCCTCACTTGCTCTCCTGTGCAGCCCAGGACATGTGACATCCAGCCCTCATTGCATGCCATAAAAACACCCAACATATCGCTGGGCTGGAGCACAGCCCTCAGCGTGAGGGCAGGCTGCGCATCACGGCAGGCATGGCCAAAGCCCTCGCAGCTCAGCCATCCCCTTTGAGAGGAGCGGGGTCATCTGTGCATGTTATCCTGGGAATGGTCTCCCAAAGGTACCCAGGCATTGCCCATGAGGAGACCTGATGGCTGGGACCAAAAGCACCTCAGGCAGCTGAGCTGGGCAGAGGGACCAGATGTGTGCCAGTTGTGCGTTAGCCCTGTTTAGTCTATTAGTATCAGTGTGGCTGAGGAGTCTGTATTTACAAGAAGTTTTAGAGACTGGAAATAATTATGAAAATATCCCGAGGCCTCACGGGAGTTCAATAATTCTGAAGATGGAAAAAGATGATCTTTTATAACTGCAGTGTTATACCCTCAGTCCTGGACAAGAAGTAAGATGGGGCTCATTAGGGTAGGAAGATTTCCCACATTTTCCATCTGTTGGTGCAAATTTTTGAGGCAACGAATGTGTGACATTTCACAAAGTCAAGAGACTCTCTCAATCTATAGCTGGGGGCTATTCCTGCTCAATGAAAGCTCAGGCTTTAATGCACAGATTTCCGGGAGAGAAGCGGTCTGCGGCGCCAGGACAGAACAGCTGGAGACACCCAGGCACAGCCTGTCTCCAACCCTGCCACGACTCGGAGGACAGCGTGGGAAGCGGGCTGGTCACCTACCCAACACCCTTCAGCACAAATCCCACTCTGACTCGCTGCTTCTCCTTGCCTATAGCCACAGGAGACCATCAATTAAAATTAGAGGCATAGTAAAACGCAGAAGAGGAGAATGCCTTCTATAAATACACCTTAAAACAAATGAGCTTTTTTTAACATGGAAAAAAATATTAGGCAAAACAGTGGATATCTCACAGCTCTTATTGTTTAGAAACAGGGATTTTATTTTTCCAGTCTGCTCTTAATTTTTCCATTCTCTCGATTTGGAGTGCAGTGCAAATACAGTGCAGCTACATTTCTGCTTTCCATCCTAAACCTTGCAGATCACATTGACAACAATTTAAGCAAAAGGGCTGCTCAGAGTTACAAGGATCATCTGATTTACAGAAACTCCTAGGCTGGAGACATACCATGCTCTCCTGCAGGAGACCCAGAAAAGAAATAATGTTGTGTGGTTTATGTTGCATATTTTTATTAATATCTTTGTTATCTCTCTGAGTTCATACCAGTTATGAAGGAGAAAAACTTTCAGTATGAAATCTTGCTTATCAAAATTGTTAGGTAAGCTCAGTTCCACAGCTTTAAATACAATGACAAGAGCAATCAGTCAAACAATCTTTTTATTTTTTTTTTTCATATTCTCTGGAGGGAGTCTTCTGAAAGCTAGTTGCTTGTATTTATGTTCATACATACAGGCATTAACAAGAGTGAGAGAGCTGCAAATAGGAAGATTTTTCATAATAATTTCATACTGTATTCCATGGGCAGCTATATAAAGATAAATGCATTGTATACACATGTACTTTTTGAAGGACTATCTCTGCTTTTTTCTAGATAAGTAATTGAGCAACAAAACACTGCAAACATGTAAATCTGATTTGAACTAGGTCATTGATTGAACCACATTTGTAATTGTTTAATTTACAACTTTTGAGTACCTGAGTTTACCTAACCCAAATACCCAGAAAGTATTAATGTTAACCTCAAGTGTTAAAACAAAAATCCATCTTCAAAATGTGCTTTTGATTGTGATAATGCATTTTTTTACCACATTGCTGCTGATGAAGATGTCTCCAGTCTCTAGTAGAGACCACGTAACTTTGCCATCCACTTCTCTCTCTCTGCTTACGTCTGAGAGCGCCACTGTCTTGTGGAAATCCATGACTCAAGAACACCCAGATTACACTAACACTGCAGGACCAAGGCTGCAGTTTTGTACACTGGGGTGTCTAAGTGCCACTGTCATGGAGTGGTTGCTTTCTGCAACCTAAGCCATAACTGTGTTCTTGTGGTTAAATACCTTGACCCACTATATGATCACCTCCAGATTCAGACTGTCCCAGACTACACGTTCTGCAAAATTTTGCCTCCTACACAATGAAGCGTGATGGACCTTGCAGCCTGTGAAATGCGCAGAGCTAAGCTGTGGTCTGCTCGGTTTCGATCTGTGATCAGGATCATGTCTTTTCTCTGAAGTGCTTGTCTTGTGACATATACTAAGTGATTTTGCAATGTAAATACCGTGGTTTTAAAGGTTACTTTCTCCATTTTTTTCTGACAAAAGAAAGATTCATTCTTTTATCTGGTGGTTATACCAAAGCCACGGGGATACCTCTTACCTGTTAGGAACATGCCCTCTCCATTCAGGAGGACAAGGAGGTTGTGGCAGGTCGGTAGAGCAGCTGCTCTGCTCCAGGGAGCAAGGAACGGCATGCAGGGATTTCCTCTTTTCCCTTGATCTGTACACATCTTGTGCCAGCTTAAGGGTTTGTAACCCTTGTAAAATTCCTTAACGTCCTTATGGAGGTGTTTAGGGAGATGCTGTGCGTGGGCTGAGTCTCAACGGACTGGTGCAGGACTGAACACTGCCTAGCTCCGAGGCCTGGGGACCCTAACAGTGGGGGCAGGTGGTGGCACTGAGGTCTCACAATAGACAGCAGAGGTGGGGAGCAACAGAAAGCCCAGGAGAAGACAGCGAGCTGCAGCCCCTGTGCGCTGACAGCGTGGATCTCCTCTGGTGGGAGCCCTCACGGCAGCACGGACACTGCTCCCGGCCGGCAGCTTTACCAGATCCATGTGACATTAAGTCTTTTGGCAGGAAAAACTTTGTGGAAAAAAGCAAAAGTTGCACTGGATCTTGTTTTGATTATTTGTTTCTAACTTCACTACAAATGGAAAAAATTTCTCTGGCGAGAATCTGCTTGTCATTTTCCTATTGTTTTACCACCCTCCCAGCTCTCAGTAGGGATGAACAATCCTCAAATGCCACTCCGAAGGCTGATGCTTAGGTCAGGTTATAGACCTGCAGCACCGGGAATGGTTTTTATCCTTCTCTTTTCTTTATTTCCCGTAACTTTATTCTGCTTCTACTCCATTTTCTCCTTCTCCTCTGTTCTTCCGGCCAAAGTGCAACCAGCAGTCCCTTCAGCAAACAACCCCTTCCTCTGATTCCCAATTCTCTTCAGAGGCAAGAGCTGTGGTTTGGTTGTGATAAATGTGTACATTTCCACAATCAGGATAAACAAGATGTAAGCAGCTGGTCCATACATAGGCAAGCAGTTTAGAATAGGGTGTTTGGTGAGTATTCTTCCCAAAAAAAAGGCTTTTAAGAGTCTCAGTATAATTTATAGTAAATTTGCAGCTGCTGAATCAAGCTGAGCAAAAGATTATGTTTGAATTATTTTTTTTTAACACATATGGCTTTTGAATTTCATACACTGAGCAGAAATCTCAGGTAACCACAGGCTCTACAGAAGGAGGAAATTTGCTGTGAGAGAACTGAAATATGGATTCACTGCTTGAACGTCAAAATTTGACATAGAAGAAGATGGGTAATGAGGAAATGAAGGGAAAGGGAATGAGAACAAGTAAGCTTTCCTGCAACTTCAGTGACCTTTGTGCAATCAGATGTCTCATGTCACTGGGCAGATACCTTTAGTTTTTTACTAGAGTGTGAATGCTTTTTTTTTTGAAGGCAAAGATGTTATTTCAAATCCGTAGGATTTTCCACTGGGTAGTAATTAAAGCCATTCAAACCATGACCTGTAAGAAATATACTTGACATTATCTTGAGAAGTAGATTTATTTCAGGATTGCTTTAAGTTCATAGTATTTATGTTACAGAGAGGTAAGAGATACATTACAGTGCCTAAGTCATGTGGAGGAGGATTAGGCAATACTTAGCTATATCTAGATCTAAATTTAGTCTTTTTCTCCCTCCCAGTTTAATGTCTTCCTTTCAATAAAAATGTTTCTTACTCTACTTGAAATATAGAAACATTCAAAACACACTTCTGTTCTTTGTTTTTGGGATTAAAGCACGATTCCTCTTGTTAAAGCTCAGTTTGAAAAATTCATTTGTAACACAAACACGAAGAGCATCCTAATGTCACTCCTAATCCCAGCTGCCTCCACCTGTTCTCTGCCTGGCCAAAATAGAATATAAGCATCCAACAATGTACTTATACCTGATTATTGCCTGTTTTCAAAGCATCTTACAACATGTGTAACTGTTGTTGCTCATGGCAACACAAGGTCATGATATCCCAAGTCTCTCAGCTTGCCTGTCTGCTGGACGACACACTTAGCTCTGTTTCAAGACACAGACCGCTAGAGAAGTTGAAGGTTAGTTATTGTGCTTTTCCAGATACACTCCCCCATCCTGCCCCTAAGTCTTGAAGGCAGTGAGGTCTCTCAGCTGCCTGCTATTCCAGCAAAGCAGTTCTGTTTTGAGGCTGTATCGTCCGAGTGTGTTAAAGAGACAGAGATCTTTGCAGTCTTGCTGGATCACAAGTTCATAGAATCACAGAATCATAGAATGATTTGTGTTGGAAGGGACCTTAAAGATCATCTAGTTCAACCCCCCTGCCATGGGCAGGGACACCTTCCACTAGACCAGGTTGCTCAAAGCCTCATCCAACACCTCCAGGGATGGGGCATCCACAACTTCCTTGAGCAACCTGTTCCAGTGTCTCACCACCCTCACAATAAAAAATGTCTTCCCATTATCTAAACTAAATCTCCCCTCTTTCAGCTTAAAATTGCTACCCCTCATCCTATCACTACACTCCCTGACAAAGAGTGCCTCCCCATCTCTCCTGTAGCCCCCTTCAGGTACTGGAAGGCTGTTATAAGGTCTCCCCAGAGCCTTCTCTTCTCCAGGCTGAACAACCCCAACTCTCTCAGCCTGTCCTTGTACAGGAAGTGCTCCAGCCCTCTGACCATCTCCATGGCCTCCTCTGGACTCACTCCAGCAGGTCCATGTCCTTCTTAAGTTGGGGGTCCCAGGGCTGGACACAGTACTCCAGGTGGGGTCTCACAAGAGCAGAGAAGAGGGGGAGAATCTCTTCCCTCAACCTGCTCATCAGGCTTTTTTTGATAAGCCCAGGATAAGTTCCTCCTGAATAGCCAGGTCTCAACGATGTCAAATAAATATCAGGTTTTACTATAATTTTGTTTTCTGTCAGAGGTAGGGTGATACATGCTTTGTCACTTGCACTGTGACACTTTGTCATGGCTTGCAGTGCACCCTGCAGCTCATAAACTGTGCCCAGGGCAGAAGGTCAGAAAATGTGTGTGTGCCCCTGGAGAAAGGAAGAGACAAGATTCCCCTTTTCAAAAACTTTACTAAACAACCAAAATTTTTTCAGCCAGATTGTAAATTCTGAATTGTCTCTGTTTATGCCCATCAAACAGAGCAGGATCCATGCTTCTACATCCCATTCCTCCCATGGGCAGAGTCTCTCGCCACGTTCGATTTCACGTGATGTGGTACCTTTCTCCTCGCTGAGCTCTCCGGTGCGTTTAGGGTGATGTCCTGTAATGAAAAAGTCCAGACCACAGATGAGCCTGGATGGAAAACAGCTGAATTGCAGCTCCTGCAACTCATGGAATATTGTAATAATATTTCAAAATAGAAAATATTTATGGTCAAAATGTGTTTTTGTTGTTGTTAAGTGGCAGGAACATTTTCCATGGTGGCCACTGATTTTTTTTGTGAAGAAATTTGTTTACTCAAAACCCTAATATTCTCAGTAAGTTTTTGGAGGTGGGAGACCAATTCCAAACCACACTGTATTTGTTTACTATGGACTACATTAGTTCTCTTTGTTAAATTTGAGATATTTGGCTGTCAAATTTTGAATTTAACTCCCTGGTTGAGTGAGGGCTGCCATATTCCCACCGGGTTTCTTCAGACACATCCCCATGAATGCTGTGACAGAGCAGACTGTGGGCTGCTGTTTGGAAATTGTCACCTTCTAGCTCTATTGAGGAGCTACCAGCCAGTCAGCCCCAGTGTACATCCATGGGCCAGGACCTCTTCTGTCCTCACTATAAAAAGGCATTTTTAGAGGAAAAGTTTGCCTTTGGACCTTTCTGTATTTACTAAGTATCACACAAAACTGAAACACATTTTAGATAAGGGATCTTAAAATCACAGAAGAATGCAAATATCTGAATGATACTAAAAATCTTTTCTCCTCTGGGAACAAAATACCCCTCTCCCAGTATGCCTCTAGACCTCCTGTTTTGCTAGTCTTATTGCAGGAACTTTAATAGAATAGCAATATTTCTTTTTTTAAGCAATTCCTTTCTTTAAAAAGCAAATGCCTCTTTTTTTAACTTTTGCTGAACACTAATCTTGGTAAAATCTAGTGCTCATAAAACTACAGCACTGCCCTAGGATTTTTTTTGCAAGACTGAGTTATTTCTTCCTGCTTAACTTTCATATTACAAGAAAAATATACTACCCTTTTCTAAAAATATATTCTCCCACTTGCACTCAGAAATAAATCTGTCAGCAGGTATCTTGACAGATGCAGACTTTGCTATTACTAGTTAATAAACAATGAGTTAGTCTTTCCAAATCTTCTTACAGTAGCTTATAAATGGTCTGTTTGGTTTATCCTTACCTGAGGTTCATTGTTCTCATGCTAGAGAAGGAATTATAACTTCAATTTATTTTTCCTTGTAGCATATTGATTTTTGATACCTTACTAAGGGCACCCTAGCATATCCTTTTAGAAAAAAAATTTATTGAAGTGGTATCATATATGTAAAATACATATTGCTTGTTCAATTTACTTTTGGAAATTGCAATTATAGAATTTCCACTTAAAATATTGTGACGTCCCTTCCCTTCTCAACAACACAGGACTCTCAACACTGCCTGGCTTTATTCCACTTGGGAATTACCAGCAGGGAAATCTCCTGTCCATTTAAGGTAATTTGTCTTCTTTTTACTGTAACTGCTTCATGTTTTTTTCTGTTGATAAGAGGGCCAGAGTCAGGCTAAGAGACACATCTTGTGTGAGGTGGACATAAAATGTCACTGAATCACATTTTCATTTCCTTATGTCTTTCATCCATAAAAACAACCTGGGTTTTTCTTCTGTATGTGATGATAATTAACCCAAACAACTTCATCAATTTGCTTCATCTAATTTTTCACCTAAAGGTTTCTCTGGAGTTCACTAACTGCACAATGTTTCACAATGACACAGGAGATAGCTTGAAAAATCAGTGGACAGTAAAACTGGGTAAGCATGAATGCACAGGGGAAGGCTTAGCAACCAGGGGGAGATGCCTCCTCGGATCTAGCAAGTCTCCAAAAATGCTCATTTGGTCCTTTATACCTTTGATTAAGACAATCAAATATGCCTAAGAGAGAGAATACCTTTTTCTTTAAACAGCTCAGGGATTTTTTTTTTTCTTTAAAACTCTTCTTTTTAGGAGATCTTTTTGGACGAGATTTCATTGAAAGTGATTTTCTTATGAAGAATATGGCAGCAAAAATAAATACCCTGTTTATGATACCTTTGCTGCTTCAGTTTGACAGTATGGCTCAAAACTACAACTTCTTATAAAGTCAAATATTACAAGGAAGGGCATCAGAAATAGTTGTAGACATTGACAGTTTTTATACAGACCAAATAAGAGGGATTCTGGTTTTCAAGGGTGGAAGCTGATACTGAAAAACCTTACCCTGTCTCAGTTTGCCTTCATTCTCTTGCAGAGCCCCTGTCAAGATCAAGATTCATCGTTCCCCCCATGACTGCACAGGAAAACATTATATTTTTCATCATCTGATAAAGCTCATTAAAATGTTGTCTACAGCACTTTTCTCAGGTTATTTGTTCTCAGTGGCATGCTACACCATTTTAAATGATTCCCAAGGGAAATAAGGGCCCCATTTTTCAGCTGGTGGGATGAGAGAGACAATCTCTCGCATTCCAAATGAAGGGAGACATATTAATAAGAAAACCATGAAAGAGTGCTCCGATTTTCACTGATTTAAGGCTCCTTTCCATTGTTCTTATTGGGAATAATAATTGATTAAAGACTGCAAGACGTGGTTCAGTGAACTTCTATGTAATGGATGCTCTCACAGAAAGCTAAATCTACTCAAATCTGTGTTTCTGACTCTATCAAATCATGGATGTGACCAGTTAATGGGAGGAATAGCCCAGTGTTATGTGGCTGCTCTGGTAGGGACCCAAACCCAGATGTGCTAGCCCCAGCTAGAGAGGAAACGTTGCTGCAGCAGAGTCCTACACAGCCATCGATATATTAGTGATAAGGGAAAAATCACAGAAGCATTTCTGAGTTATCAGCCACAAAAGCACTTCAGAACAGCGCAGCAATCAGGTCTCATTAGTTTCTAAATGAGAACATGCATTTCTCGACACAAGAGAAAGAAGCATGAGAAATAAACGATCTTTTATCGAGGATAATTGGGGTCTGCGACTGCTTATTATTGTGGATCATTTGTCATAAAAACCCTGAAAATGACAAAAGAATAAGAAATGTTTCATTCTTTGTCTTTCAGGCACTTTTACCTGCTAGATGCCAAGACAGTCACTACCTGCAAACACAAAGGACCCTGAGAACTTGGCCTGAAGCAGACTCCAAATGGGACAAGAGAGAGAGTGAGAGTGGAGGTTCCTCATGCAATCCCATTTTTTATGTCGGTTGTTTTTTTTCCTTAGGTGATTTAGTTGGAATATCCTGAAGTGATGTCTGTCTAGAGTGGTGCCTTCACTAACGTTTGTCCTTGCAGAAGTAAACCATGAGCCAGAAAGCCTGCACCTCAGGCAGCTTCCTAAAAACTGTGCAAGAACTAAAGGGTGAGACGTCATGAGGTCTGCAGCCATGACCTTTAAACTGCAAGGCCTCATCTGGCCAATGTAAAGTTGCACATGGAGCCCCCACCAAGGAGGTGAGGCCAGGGATGGCCGGAGCCGGCACTCAGCCTAGTTCCAGTAAGCTGAGAGCGTGTGAAATCTCACATGTGGGTCTTATCACAACTAGCCTTGAGAGCCTCTGGAGAAGGAAAGGGGGGGCTCAACCAAATCTCTGACAAGAGGTTTGTTCATTCAAGTTAGATTTAATACTGATGTTATGGTTTTCATCTGCAACTGTGTCTCAGCCCTGGGATACGTTTGGTATTGTCAAGTTTTAATGTCAAATTAACTTGCCCGAAGTTGAAGCCAGGCTTTTGCGGTATCTAAGCAACTGTTCCAAAACAGTGGTTAACAGGAGGCCGGGATGAGCGGAGCTGGAGGCAGCAAGCGCCCGTGCTGCGCATCCACTGTCTCTCTCTGTTTGGAGCAAGGTCGTTTGTACACGTGCACCTGAGGGACTGTGTGACCATCTTTGGACTGCAGTCAGCATCCCAAGTGCTGCGGGGCTTTTTTCTACCCGCTTCCCGGTACAGCTTCTTCATGACAAAGCACATTTGAAAAACGGTGCTTTCGCATACAACAAGCCACTGAGTCCAGGATCAGAAGCTATAAACAGCTGTGGGGCAAGTTTTTTCAACCAAACTCTACTCGATTCCTTTGCACTTTTGTGCAGAGTCTCTCTTGATCCTACTTTCCCTTCTGTTGAACCAGAGGAGACAGAAAATACCTATAAACTGTCTCTGACCTTGAAAAGTCTACTTTTACCCTGGTGACCCGGCAGCAGGCACAGCACGCCAATGTATGTTTCTGCTGTTCTGCTGATCCTGCTGTTCTCTTCAGGGGCAATCAAACCACTGTGTTTCAGTTACTAACTAAGGCTCCAGAGAGAACAACTGCTTTTCCCAAGGTGAACTAAAACTCTTTGTGTTTAGTCTAGAGAAAGACGACCCTTGCAGAGGGTAGTTTGGGATGCCTAAGGCAGGCTCTGGTGCTGAATTGCCCTCTGAAGGTGACCGTCTCTCTACGTGTTTCCTGTGTAGAAAACCTGTTGTGCAAGATCCCTGCTGGTCAGTTGTGTTTCCCAGAGTTGCAAATCCCTCTTGACTTGGTCTTACCTTGCTGACTTGTCCTGCAAATGTTCTCACTCCCTAAAATGGGTCCATGGATTTATTGTTTCATTTAATCCAGATATTAAGTTAGAAATGGGGTTTTGGGCTGTGTGCAAGGAGAGAAAACACTTGGATCTTGGCTTGGAGCCACGATGGCACACATTGTTTAGTTCAAGTAGTCCATCTTCACAAATCATGCACGATTGCGGGATGTCACGATATTGCGGAATGCATACCATGACACCTCGTCTGGGTTCACAAGCAATTCAGAGTTCAGCCTAAATGGAGGGAGTAGCTCACATCAATACAATCTTTCAGGATCATTTAGGAAAAGAACAGTATTGAAAGCTACAGGCTATTTTGCTTTTTGCCTAGCCTGCAATAACTCTCAAATAAGAATATTGAACTGAACTAGATTGACTTGTATCCTGTACTGTGCTGAATACGCTGCTTTCCTGCCTGGCATTCAAATGGAAATATCACTAGTCTATAGCATGGCATGAAGGGTGAACTTCACAATGTGCTGACTGACTGCTTATACTCAAGTCATCCACCTAGATGATGTGTTGGTGAGTGTTAAACCACAGACACCCCCAGCAGTAATTCCCAATGATGTGGCTCACTGGTGATTATCAAGGGCACAGTAAATGGTCCAAGAATGGTATGGGCCTCGTGTTCGGGAAGGCCAGTGCCTGCAGAGCTGTGTGGCTGCCCCTCTGCTGCTGCAGGAACCCAGGTGGCTGGCCAGGGTCAGCAACCCTGCAAAATGGGTCCTGAAAATCAAAAAATTGAGAGTAACGTGTTTCTCTAACATACGCAGACCTGGCACACAGACTGATCACAAAGGAAAGTAGTCAAGGCATACTACCATCCCAGCCTGAAGTATTACTGTTCCTAGGTACGTGACTAAGTACTACTCTTTCTTCCAGACACGAGAACTCAGATTTGTCTTGGATCTGATTCATCCAAAATAGCTGACAAGGGCAGTAAATCCTGGATTTGTTTTTTTCTGATGTATTCCCAATGCTGCCGAGTAATTCCCTTTTATAGAGCTGTCTTGTTGAGATATGTGTCTCACTCTTAATTTCCACTTCTTCCTACTTCTCCATCTAACTATTTTCTTGCAGAAGATACAGGTGAAGAAGGGAAGAAGCGAGGTGGCTGGGGACATGACACACAGGCATAGGTTCGCTACAAAACCCTCCCCTACTTGTTCTGCCTGAAGATAACTGAAGGAGAAGTCACAAAGCTGAATTTTACACAGTACTTCCCAAGTGTAGTTAAACTCCTACTTGTTACACTTTATGGCTGCATTCTTTCTCCTGCTCTGAGTTAAAACATTTTTCAGTGGGAGTCCTTTACAGCAGATACTTCAGAGCTATCGGCACTTTTTTTGCTGTCCCTTATATTTTACTCTCATACTTACAGAAAAGCACCACGTCCTCAAAAAATGTCTTTGTCGCTCTAGAAATCTCTAGTTTTGATATAAATTAGTATCATATTCCTACCTCCTTCTCTTCTGTATTCTTTTCAGTATTTTGTTTCTGAGATCTGAGTCTTGCCAGCCCCTAATCTGTGCATGCCCCAAGTTAAGGATATGAGTAGCTCCGTGAAAATGGTATTGCTCACAGACCTCAGCCCTTGCCTTTTAAATTGAAACTTGGAGCATCAGCCTTAAGTGATCTTTCTGCATGTGAGTCTTGTAAGACATTCTCTTTGGTGACCTTAGCTATTACATCCAGGGCTGTAACATTATTGTAACTTGTTATATCTGTAATTGGCATGACACAAGACAGCCTAACAGCCTAACATGTTACCAGCGGGACAGGGATTGCATCCCAGCCATCAGAAAGCTGAGTTCAGCTGCCTGAGGCCATCCTTAATATTATAATTGCATTACCACATGTTGATGACTCAAAACCACAAAGAGAACGATGGGGCAATTCAGACCCCTGCATCTGGGAGGTTGTCTGGGTCTAGCCCCCTCCAAACACCCCAGTTCATTTGTAATTATTTTCTTCTCAGTGAAAATGCCCTGAGACCATTTTACAAGTGGATTTATAGCTCTGAGTAGAATAGTAATTCTTTAGGGGTTTAACTTCATGGAAACAACTTGTGCAAGTAGCTTGAATTCACAAGTTACTACTTTGTCTTGAGTATCCGCATCATCCTCAATTTTTTCTTCTGAGCTTGTTCATCTGGTGTCTCTTTAGCTTTGCCTTGTGTTTTGGACACCAATAATCAGATATTAGTAGCCTATATCCCTGAAAGCAGGCTTCAGATCATTTTTCACTCTTCTCTCAGAGGACAAAGAGTTGTGCTAAGCACAATAAATGATGTCAGTAACCAAAACTTCATAGAAAATGTGGGACATGAGAGAAAAAAATGTACAAAACGTACTGAGGACCGAAACTGAGCCTGTCCTTGCTAAGGATGGGTGCCTCCCAGAAACATAAATCCACATCCCTCCCCACCCAGTCTTTTCAAATGATGTTAGAAAAGGCCTAATAAAACCTTCTTGTTTTAGTTAATCATTCCTTCAAGCTCTCCCAGCCAAGCTGTGCTGCACTCCCTTAGGTCAGCATGCTCCTTGTACTCACACCCAGTGTTCCCTTTTTTTATTAGTCTATCAACAGCGCAGTTTACTCCAGTAATGCAACAGTGTCAGAACCTCATTTTCCATGGCATGAAACTATTCCCACTCCACCTGCTAGCAAACAGAGCTCTGCTTTTTTTTTCTGAGTAGACAGACTGTTCCTACCTCATATGCCTTGACTTTGTCTTGAAAGCTTCTTCAGACGATGTACAGGCCAATTTGTGAGTTATTACCCAGTCCCCCAAAGTAGCTTAATGTTTTCCCCACAGTCAAGAAGGTGATTTTGAAAAAATGTTTCAAAGCCATCATGGTTGTGACTGAGTTATTATCTACAATATGTAAGTATTCTTGGTGTCTAATGAGTTTGAAAATATCAGGATGATTTTGAAAGTTTTGTGACCCTCTCAGGCTGGCAGAAATGTGCTAATTAAGAAATCAAATAGAATTGCAGATTCAGAGAAGCCCCCAGGGTGAGGGGAGCAATCTCCCTCTGCCCAGCTGTCAGCAATGGGAAGAAACTCTAAAAACAATAAGGGATTTGAAGAGTGAAACAAAGAACCACGGCAGAGGAGTTCCATCTTTAGCAGAGGAAGGGAAAAGACTTAAAAAACCCAAGCAACCCTGGAAATCGCATGGGAACGGAGAGGTTTGAGCCTAGCCTCTGCAAGCTAAATAAAGCACCAGAGCAACTAAGGAGGAACTTTGCTACTAAACAGGACCCATAAATGCATTTTCTTACTTGATGCTTTTCTTTTGCAACAGTCTTTGCAATTGCAATGACTAAAACATCGGTCCTAGCCTGTTGATGTAGAATAAGATGCAGTAATTTCTTCTCAAATTCATCCAGCGTTAAAAGCAACTCTAGAGAAATCTCACACACACTAAGATTCCTGGAGACGATGTACCTAAAATACCAGGTTTAGTGGCACTCACAAAGCAAGACACATTTGAGGCTTCCCAAAGTGCAGCATGCTTTCCCGTAAAATTGTTTGTGAACTGAAGTAATCAGATGTTGCAGTGAAGGACAGAAGAGAAGGTTTCTTCCACCTCCTCTCTTGTATCCACTGGTTGTCACTCCTTTCTTCTCCAGCTAGGGCAAGGCAGAGGCACAGCAACCAAAAACCTTGCAAATAAACTCCTACTGGCATACAATATTACAAAGAAAAAAAAAAAAAAAGAAGAAAGCTGATTTTTTTTCCTCCTTTGGTCTTTGAGATTGGTTGCATGCATGGCTGCTACAGTTCTGATTTTGTGGCATCCAGCATTTTCACTGAACCAGGCTTTATTTTGGAAGATACCAAAGCAGGGAAATCTGTGCTGGCACTGCCACCAGCAGAAATTAGAGACAGAAATAAATGGTAAATGCAGAAAAAATGCAGAGAAAAATGCAGAGATGGAGCCAAGATGGAGATTATTTTAAAAGTCAGGAGATTCAAGTGGTCCGGAGAGTTTACAAAGCTGCCAAAAAAGGCGACCGAAGTAACAAAACTTAAAAAGTAGGATCTGTGGGGAGGTCCAAAATCAAAGAGACTGTTAGATTTTTTTAATCGTAATTCCTAATCAGGCAGGAAACTGTCTGAGGGAGACCTCAGAGACACCTTCAGCCAAACACCCACAAAAAATAAAGATTTAGTGTTTCTACCAAGCAAATGCAGAGATTTAAGAGCATGGAAAACATGCAGGTTCTGCAAAAAGGCATGGAAATGTTACCTCAGAGCAGCCTTGCTTTTATGTCTTCCTTCGAATTTAGTAATGGAGTTCAAAGAGCCAATAAATATTGGGAGGAGAACACAAAGTAGTCTTACATTTCCAGAAAACACAGAACAAGCACTCCACAGCAACTTTTTCCTAAACTAAGCAAGCAGCGTTGAGCATTTGTCACGTTAGATGATGAATCTTGAAATAAAAGATAATTCACAGACTAGGTTTCTGAGCAACCAGTGGGAGGGTAGTTTGGTGTTTGTGTCGTTTATGTTAAAATTCTTTGTATGGGTTAAATACTTCTCCCTCAGTCCAGTTTCTGCCTGATGAGAAGCTGAGAGCAGAATATTCTACTGTAAATTCTTCTGGGACTGTATTTTCAGCATTGGCAATATGGGAAAGAAGTTGCAAAAGGGCTGCAAAATTTAACAAGATGTTAAATCTGCAGTTACCTATTTTTGTTCAACTCTCTTTTTAACCCAACATGCAAGACAGCACATGTCAGGAATCCTTCTGCCTTGGAAGGGCTTAGGCTGAAGCTTATCTTTTTACACCAGCCCGGCTGGTGTCCCCTGGGGGGTTCTTCACCCAAGCCCAGGGGCAGCCACCCAGCTGTAACACAGGGCGGTGGCCACCTTCCAGGCGTCACCTGGCCCGCTTAATCTACGTGTATAGCTGACATGTCGCAGCCAACACGACATGGAAAATACTGTGAAAAATAGTGTGAGCTGGTCAGAGAGCTGAGCTTTGAAGTGGTGTTAAATACATGTCCAAAATGGTGCTTGCATGACTGCCCCCTTCAAGCTCAGTTCAAATTGGTTGTGCGTTGACAGTGGCAGGTCACTAGTTTCCATTGAAATTTCGTTGTTGATCAGTGAATGTACAGACTAGCCAGAGGGCAATTTCTTCTCCTTATTTAATCAAATGGAAACTTTCAATCCATTTTTGCATTCACACAACAGCCACTGCAGTTTATTTAAGTAGGTTAAACATAAATTGGCACTGAAAAAAACACCCCAGCAGCATAACAACTCTTTTCCTTTGCAATATTATCTTTATTTTCCTTGGCCTTTTGACTTCTCAGAAGTGTTTCCTTTAGTGCTCATCGGCATTTGCTTGCTAGTGCACAGAGTCCTCTGCTTTAAAGGTTTTGACTTAGTGCCTAGACTTCAAGGGCAGCAGTGCAACAGCTGTAGCTCCAGCTCAGGCAGAAAGCAGCAGCACTGTCCTTTCCATGTTAAAATCAGCAGCAAAGCTCTCCACAGACTTTAAATGGAGCATGATGAGGACAGTTTTATTTTTTCACTAAATATAAGCAGAACATTCTAGCCTCTAGGTGAGTAGAAATAAGCAAAAAGAAGATGTAGCTTTTATACAGTTGGACCCCCTTGAGTACGGTGTGATGGGAGGGGGGTGGGGGTGGCTTTTCCGAAAGCACTGGGGAGCTCCCCATGTGGGTCATGGCCATGGTGTGCACCTCATGGGACCAGAGTTCAGGGACACTGTAACCGTCTGAGGATTTTACCAGTACAATTATTTGGCTGGTGCTGTGGGTGGTACAGAGGTGCAGGTCCACCAGGGCCAGGCGGATCTGCACGAGGTGTTTTGAAAAAATCCTCTTCAGACAGCAAAGTTGAGGATGGAGGTTTGGGATCTTTTCTCATTTTCGTATTCCCTGTTACAGCTCTACGCTACACGGAAAATCAAGAGGTGGAAGTGAGGGAGCTGGATGGATGTCGTTTGCATGAGGAGGTCTGGAGAAGGTTTCTGTCACCACCTGACGCAACTTGGCTCCTCGGGTTCTGCAGAACAGGAGAGACGGGAGTAAACTCTTCCCAGCTAGTGAACACTGAGCCATTGCAGAATTAAAAGCAAGTCAAACAGCTCTCAGGAAGATGTGATTGTTTGATAAACAAGAACATTTTATGGTAATCTCTGTATTTACAAACACAAGGACTGGTCAAATGTCTGCTCCTTGGAAATTTCTTTTGTTTTCCTAACAAATTTACTTTAAAGCCTAGCAGTTAGAAAGTGCTTGTGCTAAAAATAGATTCTAAAAGGGCTGTATCTATGTGTGCTCTTTCTCTCACAAAATTCGGTATTTTGAAAGTATTGCTGTTTTTTTCAGACCTCTCAATAGTTTTGCAAGGTAATGTAGACTCCTTTATCATTAGCTAATAGAAACTGTAAGTCTTGGGCAACATTTAACTTTAGGCTCACCCAGGAGAGATTGCTAATGTCATGTCTGATGCTGTAAACTCAAAGGCATCAAAACAGGAGAGGATGTCAAAGACGTCTCTACCTGCGTAACTTTGGGGACAAGATGCCCAAGTACTCACACACAGCTGCAGATACGCTGACTATGCACTATGCTTTCCCTGAGTACACAATTTTAGCTAACAAAATGTCACTCATGAATGTAGGAAAAATTTGTAAAGCCCTTGAACTTATTGTTGAAACGTATTGACAGAATTCAGTGTTACATCTGTGATCTGTGATTATTTAGTTGTACTTTGGAGATCAAACCATAACAAAGAAGGCAGAGTTTAAAAATCAGTCCTGATTGCTAGGAAAGGATATTTACATTTCAGACATCCTGCCTATGAATGCTGCATGCTGCTTAGTGTTTTTCATCATTTTAGAAAAACACAGATGGATGACAGATGTGACGAAAAGGCCAAAAGGTATTCCTCTGTCTAGTTACCACAGCCCACATCCCGTAGTCTCATTTAATTCAATATTCTTGTTGTCTTCAGTTCTGCAGTGGAAATTTCATAGAATTACAGGGAATTCCACCTATTAGGACTGTGTAAAAACCAAGCGACTTCTGCAGTTTGCCTATTTTGTTTGCATTATGTATTTTGAAAAGTTGATGTTATTGATCTAAAAGATCTTTACAAAAGTCACTGCTGTAACCAGATGTTTTTGAGTCCAGCTCTAAATCTGAGTTGCACAATAGCCTGTGGCAGTTAGAATTTAATATCCTCAAAGACTTGACAGTTTGTGTAGCACATTGGAAAAAGTCCGTTAATACAGAAAAGCACTGAACAAGACTAGACACAATGATCTCCTCAAATTTGACACAATATAACATATCTACGAAAAAGCTATTTTGAAGTCCTGCCCTTTCACAATATTTTTTTAATACAACCACTTAGATATTTATTTTCAGTTCTGATATTTTGTAATGAGGATTCTGTGTATACTTTTAGTAGTTTGCTATTGAAAAAGATTATGTCATTAAACACATCATTTTATTGAAATAACTATATCACAGCTTGATACACATTAAATAAGTTGATTTATTAAAATAGCTAATGTGTGAAAAAGTTTAGAAGTTAAAGGTCTTGCTAGACTGATCCACACAATAAAATTAATGGGACAAGTAAGATAAATTATAATTCCAAATTTGCAACTTGCAAGCTTTGATGCAGCTGACAATTTGAGAATATTAGCACTCATTTTAATCTTTTGTGTAGGCAAAAATAATTATTGTTCAAAACATAGAGGCCTCAGGAAAATATAACTCATTTGGGAAGTGACCTACAGTATGAGAAGACATATGATCTATATTTCCTCCCAGTGTTTTTCCATAGCAACACTGCCATGATCTAGAGACAGGGGTAGTGTGCTCCCTGTTTTGGTAAGGTCAGAAGGAAGGAGGGACAGATAAGGAGGTGACTTATCATGTTAGCTTGTGAGTTCATGGTCAGAGGAGCATTTTAAGGGCTTTGAAATCCAACAGGTGTCTGGGTAGCCATGTAGGTGTAACTCAGCTGGCAGGAAAAGATGAACCCACCTCAATTAAGCATGGATTTAAGGTACTGAAGCTAATCTATTACTGATGGAGCAATGCTTCTGTCCATTCCCTGCCTCAGTCATTCCTGAGCACTTTTGGGATGTCAGCACACATGAATGACTATGTATGTGACAGGGCATGAGACGGTGGGCTGAACGGACCCTTCTCCCATAGAGGTACACACATCTGCTTTGGGTCTTCTTACAAAAACTCAAGTTCAACCAGTCAGGCAAAGGAAGCAAATCCCAACTCGTGATGGGATGTAGCCGTCTAATAGCTTTGTAACAGACTCCGTGATCTGCTTTGTCAGAAAGATTGGGCTTGTCTGCCTGTGAGCACCTGATCCAGCTTCCTTGTACTTCAAGTAACCGTACCATACAGTCTCTTTCCTCATCTCACCAACCTTCATCCTGGCACTGAGATGCACTGCAGCTATTTGCTCAAACACTATTCAAGGGCACAATGAGGCATTTCCCAACACTAGCAAGCTGGAAATCTCCAACTGGAGAGCTCCATCTTTTTCACACCGTTCAGAAAAAAAGGAGACTGTCCATGAAAACACTTCTGCCAAGTGACTAAAGCACAGTGAAGATACAACACTAGATTGCCAGTCTCTGAAGACTCTACAGCTGGCAACAGCTGCAATAAGGGCTGCTTATTGATACCTTGATTAATTTATAGTGACACTTTATTTTGTGTTTTTCTGACCCAGCTGGAGGCACTGGAAAGATATGCCTGACTGCATTGGGAGAGAGCAGAGAGACGTAGCACATGACCAAGAGCACTGAGGAAAACATGTAGGAAAACAGTGCTCATTTGCACTGTTAATAGTGAGCAAGCAGTGCACCTTCACATGGTATGTCCCTCTCTACACCAGCTGTTAAATCACAATTGGAAATGATGATCAATAGCATACCGACTGGTGTGGTGCTGATGAGATGCTGATTTCTGGAAGATTACAAGGGTGAGGATGACAGCAACAAGATCCAGTCATGATTCTTTTCAGGCACGTCTGGATGCTGTGGTACCTCCAACTTTTCCTGCACTGTAAATTGTTTGAAGCAAGATTAATGTCTAAAGGTCAGAGGATAATGAATTCCCATCTTCATTTATTCTTTGGAAGCTCTTCCTGCAGGTATGCTGGCTTTGATGGGGGAAGTGATTCTGAGCTGTAGACATCTGTTTTGTAAAAAACTAGATTCAGGGTGCTACATCTCAGCTCACATCGAGCAGAGGTCAACACCTTCTGCTCAACACCAGCCTGAGCTGCAAGAGAAGCAATGGTTTGTGTTATGTCTGGTCACCAGCCTTGAGCTAACCATCACTTTCCAAACAGAATTTAAAACTTAACCATAAATTGCTTGGGTTACATACACCAGAGAAATATAGCAAAGAAGACAAGGGAGAAACATACCATTCTTCACCCTACTCGTAATCCTGCACAGCTTTCTCCACTTCCATGTTACCTAATACAGTAGGGAGAGATCAGCATGTCATGGCTGCTTCTGCCCCCTTCCCACAGCACTTCAGGCTCTACTTCTTAGCTATTACAGCCTGAAAGCACGATGTTTAAAAAGATACACCTCCTGCTGGCTTTCAGTTCTCCCCAGTGTGGCCAAACATTTTAAATGGGATGGGCTAACCGATAATGGTGAGCACTGTGGATTTACGTTAGACACAAAAATGCCTGGGTGGTAACATTCAACCTGTGTTATAGTGTACATTGGCAAACGTTTCCTTTATATGGCCAAGGAGATCCGGATGACAGAAAACACCTCCTTTGAACACAGAGCATGCTAGATGCTTTATTAGATGAAATTGTCTGATTAGACTGAGAAGCCATTGTCTCCTTATTGTCCTGGTGAAAAGATAAGGAATGACTGAAGAACTCACTAGTTTGACTGGCAAAAGCACAAAATCAGGCAGAATGTACTTACCGGTGCCTGCTTCTTTAATAAAGTTCTTTCTGTTGTGCTTTCCATACATTCAGGTAGGTATGGAGATGGCTGCTGTTCCTGTGAGGTTCTTCTCTCCATCAGTTTTGCTGCTGTTCACAGAGGTCACAAGCAGATGTCTTTGTATTTTTCAGTGCCACAGCTCAACACATGTTTGATGGTATTTGGTGACTTAAGAGATCTCTTCCCAAAACAGATTTCCAAATCTGTGTGGTTGAGCAATCTCAACGTTCAGAGCTTTGAATTCTGACCTGTCTTGGCTTTAGGGTTTCACTTATGACAAGAAGGCTAGGAAACCCAGAATCGGAGTCTGTAGCTGCATTTACCTCTTAACAAGGAAAAATAAAGCGATATTACAAACTGATCCAGATTAAGTACAAATAACAAAAAACAAATCACAAGACTCACTAGCAAATAGCGATCTTATCTGTGAAATTAAGCAATAGTCCCAGAAATGGTTGTATTAATCAGGACACAGTTAACTTAGTGAACCTCCAAGAGTTTATGCACAAACACACAGTAATGTACTCCCAAAACGTTAACAAAGAGTTCACTTGCACTTTTCACCTCAGCCACAGCACATCTTCCAGCTGAAAGGGAAGGGAGCGGTGGTGTGCTGGAGGGGCTGGGGGCACCCAGAGCAGCAGCAGGAGGGCAGCTGCCCAGAGAAGGGTACTGGCAGGTCTAAGGGGGGTGGTGTGGCACGTCCCAGGCACAAGGCATGAAGGAGGTGTCTGTGATTTGCTGTGGGACAAGGCATGACCCGGGCCAAGAGGGCCTGGTGACACACAGGACCGGAGCAAGCCCAGCAAAGAGTCCTCCAGAGCAGCAAGCTGGCCACACAGCTCAATGTATTTAATGATTTATTTTTCCTAAAGATTTTGTCTTTGGGATACTGCAAAAACCAGTTTGTATTTCAGGGACTTGTGTGTTTGTCTCTGATATGGAAGATGAAGTCCTTTGCTGGCCTGAGTGGACTTCTGTTCTTTCCTTGGAGGCACACTGTGGTATGAAGTTCTGGAGAGCGGCAGAGGTGATTTGTACTGTCTGACCTTTCCAGCTTGCTTTGGGATTTCTTGCAAGGTGCAGTCAAGACTTCCCCTCAAAGAACATGAAAGGTCTTCCAGCTGCCAGGTACTGGCAGGTGGTTATGGGATCCAGAAGGATACACTGCTTCCCAAGCTGAATGTCTTCTGCTCATGGAGGCACAGGAAGGGAGGAGCTCTTTGCTTCCTATGGTCCCACCATGGTCTTGGAGAGCCAGGGGAGAAAACTCCCTTCTTCCTCTTCCACCACAGTCTGGTGCAGGGATAGGCATGACTTTGGCTAATAATGATAAAGCAGTGGCTGAATCATAAAGATGACCTCGACAACCTTGATTGCTCCTTCTAAAATGTGTAGAGCTATCAATCATGTTTTTATAGAACACCTATGTTCAGCAGCATCCCCCGGCTCAGCTGTACAAACATGCAGTTAGGCACTGCCTGACCCAGGAGCTTCTGTTTTTAGTTGACCTGCAGAGGTAGCAAGAAAAATAGAGACACACAGGTGAAGGGATTTATTTTCCCCTGGCCTGTAGTGACCTAAGGGTCAATGCCCTGCTAACAAAGTCCCCTTTTCAAAATAATAACTAACATGCAGGAAGATGCTTCTCCCATGCTTTGTTAAGCAAAAAAGCACAAATGAAGTTTGAGAATAGTATGTGCAGGCAAAGTCTCAATTAGACTTCAAAACACATTTTGTTTACAGAAGTCTTTACATGCAAAATTTTCTTGGGTGTTTGTTTTCTCTGTTAAAAATCAGCCAGTCAAAATATTTTTTTTTCTTTAATGTAAAAATGTAGAGTCCCAATCCTGGCTGAGGATGAGCAAGCAAACCTCTCTAAGCTGTCATGCTCTGTGAACAGAGGCCATGGGTCTGGCCAGAAAGTTGAACTGTTTTGCAGAAGCGAGAGCTAGCAGAAAGGTCTTTGCATCAGTTCTGAAGAAGCCCAGACCTGGTAGGTGACACAGGGCATTGCAGTCAACGGGGAAGCAGCTGGACATACTTCTTTTCATGTGTGTGTCACACTCAGAGAAATCAGTACTCGAACTGTACAGCTGCAATACCACACCGATGGTTAGGAGTTCTCCCTAAAACCAGGACCAGCTGGAGCAGTGTAGCTCATGGTCCTTGCTGCCCCTTTATGCTGTTGTGAGATCCTGGGTCAATGGTCAAAGGGAGGTTTGGACGGCATGAGATGTACTTCAATAACCTGCATGCACCAGCATAACAGAAGCAAGTGCAACCGTCTGTGCTAATCCCTAGGAGCTCAGAGCAGGGGCACAAAATGCAGTCTTAGTCTCCATATCAGTATGTACATTTGGGCATCAATGAAGTTTTCTATCCCGCTGTCTATTTTCTGTTTAGATTTACAACACTATATTTTGGCCAGGCTATCATTATGACCGTTATTTTTCCACCAGCTGCATGTTGAAGACTACTCCTGACTACTACACTGAGCCAAAGATGTTCACAGCTGATACAAGAAGTTCCATGAATAAAAAAGCAAACGAGAAAGACAGCAAAAATTGCAGTTGATATCTTAGAAGACTCCCACCAGAGGATGAGCTGTTTTATGTTCATTGGGTTTACCCCAGCCACAGTTTCCCTTTGTTTGGAGCTCCTGCGGAGAATACTTTCCACTGTGCACACTGCACACGTGGTGGATGGGTACAATTTCAGCCTCGTTGCAAAGTCTGGGGAGGATCCCTGTTGATCTTGGTGGGCCTGAGGTTCTTTGCTCTTTTTGGGGTTGGTATGGTTAGACAATACAATGGAGAACTACACATGCTTTTCATTTTAGTGCATCCTCTGGAGATTTTTATATGGTGAATGCTTAAAGCACAGCACCACTGAGACACAATCGTCTCCTGATTTGAAGGCAGCTGCTGAGCTGCCTGAGCTGATGCACATTGCAGTATAGTTTGGGTAGGGTGTACCCAGGTGAACTCACAAAAAAGGCCACGGAAGCTTTAAACTTGACATTACACAGACAGGATTTGGCTTCATAAACTTTCCAGAACTATTTTATTTTTGCAGAAGGATGAAACCACGAGTCAGTGATGACAGGATGTGAACCGGATAACCAAGAGGGATCTGTTGCGAAGGAGCACATCTACGAAACAGTGGCTGGTGCCCAGAAAGTGCTGTACTGGACACAGCCTATGGTCTGGCCCCAGGCACAGATCAGTATTTCTGTTTTTCCGTGGAAATCACATTCTGAATATCAAAAGGAATGTGACGACAAGAAAAAGACAAATTAATTTTCTCCACTCAGGGATGGATTTTTGTAATGAAATGAGCAGGGTGTTGTAAAACAGAAATGATCTGATGATGCACAGCAGTGATTCATCTGCTCAGCAGAGATTACAAACAGAAGAAACCTCTGGTTTTGCTGCTGTTGCCAGCCAGTGCCAGGATAAACGGTGATGAACATTTCCATTGACAGAAGGAAAGAAGCCCTTGTGTAAAGTGAAGGATTTGCAGAGCAGGCTTCTTGCTTCTCCTCTGCTGCGTGTTTGTGCCAGTAGGTCTGAGTGCAAGGAAACCCCATAGGCTTTACCTCTGTGCTGTGCCTCTGCTTGTGTCATTGCAAGCAATGGGGACAGATACATGTGGTTCAGACTTGAGATCAAGCTCAGGCACTAAAGCCAAGTATAGTCTACTGAGAGCTCCCTTGCAGTCGATAACACCTTGAGCTCTGCCTCCCTCGTGTTGACATTGTCCCTTTCATAGGTAATGTTTATTGTCTAGCAGGAGCTAGAGGAGTACCACCTCTGAAGTAGCCACATGTACGTCCTAACAACAACTTTTTCTTCCCCACCTTGAGGATGGATAAGGAAAACTACTGAGCCCCTTCCTACAGTGCAGGTGCCTAGCACTTCTTGGAGGAGACCATTGGTGACAAAGAAAGATCCCACTCTCTGTAGTTGGGCTGTAGGACCCTCAGGGTAGACCCAGGGAAATGCTTAGGGCATGTGACCCTGGGAGCTCTGCAGAAACAAAAGCTCTGGTGGGAATGGTACCTCTGGTACTTAGAGGAGAGACAGTGCTGCCCCAAAGGAGTGCCTGTGGTGTGACTCTGGTCCTTGAGTGGTGACACTACTTGGCATGACATGGTGTTTTCTGAAGCTTTGCTTTATTCAGATGTGTTTCTTAGATTTCCCTTCAAAACACAGACTCAAGGAGACATGCCACATAAAAGACTCAAACTATGAGGAATAAATATTATAAAGCTTTAAAGATCTATTTTGGCAAAGATAGCACCTGCTAATTTTAAAATATTTGACAGATAAGAGACCATCTTGCTCCCATTTTTAGATAGACCCACAAGTCAATCACTGAACAGCTTTCTTGTTTTTAAGCAACCATATTCCCATAAATATTTCTGCCAAGGCTTGTCATCTCCACAGCAGTCCCAGCCCCTGATCTTGCACCAGCAGTAGTTCCACGAAGGCAGCCTTTGCACCTTCCAGCCAAGCTCCAGCGAGGAGCTGCGTCATGTTATTTGCTCTTTCCACTCAGTGAGATTTACAGCTTGCAGCTCCCTCCTGCCACCTGCAGAGCAGCCCTTTTGTCAGGGTGGTCACTTACTGTCCATCCGACACTGGAGCTGGGGCAGCTCGGGGGACGGCTGGCTGGGCTGAGCTGGGTACCACGATGAGATGTCCCACCCCAAGCATGACCCCCCTCCTAATGCCATCATAACCTGAAGCCAAATGGTAGCTGGGCTCTGAGTGATGTTTAGCTGTGGTTGATCTTTCTGTAGTAGATGTTTTAAAACGAGTGCCTGTTTTTAATGAACAGCTGAAGATGGTTCAAGTGTCATACGGGGGCACTTGGCTGGCACACTGCCCCCTCCCTCACTTGGCTCCTCGGGATGCACGCAGCTCTGCACTAAGGACTATTTTTCCACTGCATTTACTGGAATGGCCCTGTCCTCCACTGGTGCCTAAGTGCTCTGTTAACAAACTCAAGAAACAGCAATAAATTGTTCTTGGGCTCTGCAGCAGGGCTGCTGGAGCTCTGATCTCACCTGTCTTGGCATGATGTGGAATTAATGATGCACTCAGAGAGCTGGAAACCAAGACCTCCTGTGTGCAATACTTCTTTTCCTTGACATACCTATGTGCAGAGCTGACACTCGACCACCTCGGCTGTTCCTAGAAATCCTCCTCATGTGGTGCAGAAGCAGTTAAATCATAAATGCCAGCACCCAGCTTGAGCCTGTGTTATCAGCGCTGCCTGCACGCAGAACTCTTTTGATTGTTGGTAATCAGCATGTATTCAATATTATTCAACTCTGAGGCAGCTGAGGGAATAGGAGAGCAAAAGTGCAGCGTAACAAAATGTACTGTGTGCATTGAGGACCAGAGGCTGCCCGCTCCAGCTGGGGTGCTGTCACTGCCCACAGCCGGTCCTCTCCTCTGGTGGGGAGTTAGGACAGGGTCTGTGGTTCAATCCTGCCCCAATGGGCTACTCCCACGGTGCAAACACAGAGCAGGAGGCAGTGGCTGCCCTGAAACCCCGCAGTCTGCAGGGTCTCAGTGGGGAAAGGGTTGGTGTGAAAAAGCCCAAAGTACACATAGCAATGAGCAGAACACCAGCAGACGTGTTCTCTCTGCTCTTTTTTCTAGCGGGTGGAGCTTTTTTCAGCAAGGGAATGACTGATCAAGACTGGAAAAGATATTGAGGAGAAAGAAAAGGGTGGGGATGGCCACACAAGAACTAGTCAGATTTTTTCCAGTGGAAGACTGGTTTTTTTGGTCAAACAATGCCATTCATGTCAAAACTGAAACTTTCCGTGGAAACATGGGTATGTGAAGAGCATTTTATTTTGGAAAAGGAAAACCTCCAGAAGCCTTTAAGGAGGATGGAATATTTCACTCTGGGTTTTATTATTGCTATTTTAAAATTTCAACAGTCAGTTTTTAAAATGTAATGTTTTTCTTGTATTCAGGATTATATTTTTCTAAATATTTGGTTTTTCTTATTGGAAATGCAAAAGTCAAAGTGAAATATTCTTATGGACAGGAAATGATGGATTTTCAACGGTATGATTTGCATTGTGAAAATTTAATGTTGCTCTGTTCCAATTGGAAAAAGAAAGAAATTTCCCAAAACAGACATCCTGGTTCCCACACTGCTCTAGGACGAGTACCAAAATACAGAGACTGGAATGAAGGAAGACATCATGAAATGCAGTAAAGGCATCAGCATTAATCCCATCTCCAGCACGTCTGAAGTGTCTGCTTAGCCCCTGCACACCAGACAGCTCTGGGTACCTTCTCCTGACACTGCCTATTCCTTCTGAGCTCAAGGAAAGGGAAAAGTTGAAAGAGTGAGCAAATGAGCTCCCACTCTGAAGATGTTTGCTGTTACAAACTCCATTGCAAACGACATGATTATCTGGGTGTTCAAGGTGTAACACCATTTCTTTTGTCTTAATTTGCCTTCTGTTCCAAGATGGGAATCATGAAAGAAATCATGTTTGTACTTAATTTTAATGTATTATCCTGAATGCATCTAAGCGTGCTTTAAGTTTAGCACCTGCCTTGCACAGCCAGCAAACTGCTTTTGAAAATTTCGGTAAT
This sequence comes from Pterocles gutturalis, assembly GCF_000699245.1. NCBI lineage: Eukaryota > Metazoa > Chordata > Aves > Pterocliformes > Pteroclidae > Pterocles > Pterocles gutturalis. The sequence goes on from NW_010117817.1 coordinate 59,497, forward strand.
TTTCTGTCTTCTTGTTTCCCTTCCCATCCAGCTCCTGTGGGTGAGTGTTTTTCTCCTTGAATAAGTACACCAGCTCCTCCCATATTCACATGCCTTTCTCACTCTTCTTCTATTTCTTTTCCCTTCTTTTCTGTTTCTTCAGCTACTTTTCCTTTAGTTGCTATCAAAGCTTTCACTGCAGGTTGTAATTTACCTGCTTCCTCTCCTGTCCTATATTCTGTGCCACAAGCTTTGATTTTATCTTCTTTTTTTTCCTAACTCTTGGGCCCTATGAATGCCAAGTTATTCTCACACGTGCAATGAACATCTGACCCCTGAGGTCGTTTGCTCTGGACGGGGCACTAGAGCAAACCCAGGGCTTTTGGACACATCCGTCGCTGTGCAAGATGAGGGATTTACAGCAGCCCAGCTCCCCGCAGCCCAGCAGCGTATTTGCTTAAAAGCATGTAAGCTCTAAGGGAGCTGAAATGGAAGAACAACAGTGGCATACAAAGAAAGAAAAATGATTGCTTCCTGTGCTGATTAGCTTCATCCAAGCTTGGACTTCAGAAAGACAAACAAGCAGTTCTAATCACGCGTCTATGATAAAGTGATGGTAGCAGTTAATCCGCTTTATGCTTTGTTTCATTTAGACACTGACTGTAGAGTGTTTTTGTTATATTTCACTCACTGTACTACTGGAGACATTTACTGTTATAAGGAAAATATGCTGCAAAACTACGCACAGCTTATAACCTTTATTATATAATGCATGGCCTGTGGAAATACGATTTTTCTGTAACTTAGAGATAACTTTCCACCACAAGAAGGTGGTACTGTGTAGTCTATAAGGGTAGTCTATAAGGGAATACATGTTCCTGGCAGTCAAGAGAACTGGCAATCCCAGAAAGTGAGCACAGTATGTGCCCCTCCGTGGTATGATAGTGTCAATACTGCACGTCTGGCAGTGATACAGTATAATCACACGATATATATAATAACGCATAAAGCTTAACAGCCAGACTGATGCAGAGAGCTTCTCATTCAAATGGGAGGAATTAATTGTACTGCTAAAGCAGAACAGGAGTGAGAGGTGCTGCTGGCTGCAGAAGATGAGCACTTTTACATTTCCCCACATACAATATTGAATTCAAGGACTAGGGAGAACTGCAGAGCTCTGGTTAAACCAGGCTGACAGCTCAGATGCAGGAACCATGGGTGGGCACACCACCAGAAACAGGGGCCTGGCTCCTCCTCCTCCAGGAGCACAAGGAAGCACCAAGCACAGTCTCCTGCTTCTCAGGCAACCCTGTCCAGCACAATCCTTCTATGCAGGGATCCTGCTGTGCGTTGATACTGGGAAAATTTCTTGTTCCACTGCTTCTACTGGGATGATGTACCACAATTTTGTTCTTCTGAGTCATAAAAACCGTGTTCTGTCGTCTCCGCTGATGCTGCTTGTAACAAGTTTAGATTTCCATCTTGTGACACTTTCCCTTATATAGCTGTTTTTCTTCCCCTGGTGTTTGCTCTTTCTTGATGTATTTATAGAAGCCTTTGTAATTCCTTTTCTCTTCCCCGCAGGCTCTGGTCCCTACTGTAGGATGGTGTCCACTGGTCTGACTGCTGTCTGCATCTGCTCCCATTTCATTTAATCCTTCTTGATAGGGAATGTACAGTGTTTCAGGTGAGGTCTCACAGTGTCTTGGAGACCAATATTCATAATTTGCTGTCTGCAGTGAAGCACATATTTGCTTTTCTCATGGCTGCATTGCAGCAGTGGCTCATGCTTGTCCAACACCACACTAGTGTAGCAGCCCATTCCCCCAGCTGTTCCCATCTGTTGTTTCAGATACAGCAGAAATAATTTTTGAACCCCAGGTGATGGTGCCCTTTGTATTATTAACTTTCAACCCATTTCTATTACTTATGTCTCAAGGTTGCCTTTTATTCCTGCAATGTGTTGACCATTACAGGCTACTGTGTCTGTAGCAAATGTCATTGGAAAAATTACATTTTCTGCTGAAGTCCCAAAGGAAAATATTTAATTAGATGAAACCAAGACTGATCTTTGACAAACTCTAACAACATACTTCAGCCCAGTAGTTTCCTTTTCAACATGGTCTGATTTTGCCTTCTCTTTGTGAAACTCTGGTATGATTTTTAATCTCCCTTCTGTCCTGTAGCTTCCTTGGTTATATTAATCATTTCCCATTTGACAGTATATCAAAATATCAGCTGATACACAGTGGGATTAGATCTGTTGTATTTCTTTTTCAGGGGAGATTCATTCTTCTGTCAGTCTGGGATAATTAAACTTTGTAGACCCATGTGCCTTTTATCCCATTCAGCAATTATTTTCTTGTCTTTAATTATTCTTTCTTTTGAGCTGTGCTTGTTCTTCAAAGCCATGCCTACTCCTGAAGTTAGAGTACTGGTCCTGCCCTAGGACACTATTTTTCCCTTCCTGAAACAGAGGCATCATATTTGCTGTTCTCTACTCATAATTGCATGAGTTTCCAAAACTGTGGCTATCAAAACTCTGGTGGCATGTAACTAATTCTTCTAGAATTTAGGAGATGGAAGCCCATTATTTGTAGCTGAAGTTTCACTTACACCTCAAATACAGTAATTTCCTTTAGTTGCCTTGCTTGATTCCATGCTTTCTTTAATTTTTCTTATTGCAAACCAAGACAAAGTCTGAACTAAATATTTTAGCCATTTGGTCCTTCCTCTCTTGTGGCTCCACTTCTTCCCCTGTTGGTTTTTTTCTTTGTTATATTGATGAAAAAAAATGTTTGTTTTTTAATTTCCAATGCAGCATCTAAATCTGTTCTGAATTTTGGCTTATTCTTACTTTCTCTCTGCACATCCTGACATGCAAAACATAGTTTTATTTGCATATAAGAATTTGTTTGTCTTCTTTAAGGACCACAACTTTATTTGTGCATAAGAACTTGTATATATTCTTTAAGGACTATTCCTAATGTTTTCTTTGAGAGAATACTCGGCCAATTAAGTCTGGAGTGCTTCTCTCTAAGTTTGTCTCTCCCTACAAGTAGTTTTTGTATCTTTGACTTGAAGAAATACCAAGATTACTCCTCATTTGTTTCTCTGACCTTTTCAGTTCGACCACCTTCACCATTTTTATTTGTTTTACAAAAGCTCATGCTTTAGGACTTGCAGTTTTGTTCCTAGAACTATCTTTGGCAGTCTTTGCAGAAAATATAAGCTTTTAATATTATTGCTAAGCTTACAATTTATAATCAGGCATTCTATAATTCCTCCCACTTACTGAAGTCAAGTCTCAAATAATATTGGTTTTCTTTGTTCAGTAGCTTTTTGGAAGCATCTTCTGGCTAGTGCATCTAGGCACATCTAAGTTCCGGTACAGTTTTCTGATTCACACGGAACCTGGACACTTAGAGTGTGTTCACATTATAGCATCCATTTGAGTCACTACATCCTAAACGTTTATGTTCTGCTTCAGTCTGATGACTGAGACATACACTGGTGGTCTGCTATACATTCTCAGCTCAGTTTCTTGAGACTGTATCTCTTCTATCCTGCTCCTTTTTTTGGTGGAGATAGTTGCTCTTCTTCAGTGCAACCCCATCCTCTTTACTGCTTTATTTCCTCTTTGTACTCCTGTATAAACCTGTTCTTTTACTCTTTCTTCTTCACTGATTGTATTCTTCTCTCGATAATGCACCTCTCCTTCTCCCCTTCTCATACCAGCATCTGTCTTTTTGCGTATCCTATCCACCCTCAGTGTCACTGCTTGCCCACCTTCAGTGTCACTGCTTGCCCACAGGTGCTCTGTTCCATCAACCACATCAGCTGGGTTGCATAAATAGCTGCTGTCAGGTAACCCCTCCTGCAACTTTTGTCATCTTTGCCATCACATCCGTTCCTGGAGATATCTCCACTCATACTTAAAGAATTAATTTAAATTGCCATAATTGAATTTCCTCATCTTTGACATTTTTTCTTCAGTTATGGCAACTGCAAAAACATTACAAATCAACTTCTCAGAGCCAAGCACCAAATCACACATCAGTTATCACCAGACATCACCTATCAATTAAGCAAGCACCAAATAACCCTCAATCATCATTTGGAGGTAAAAATCAGACAGAAGACAGAGTAGGAAAGAGTTGAAAGATAAGAAAGAAGAGCAGAAAGACAGAGACAGAGAGACAAACACAAACACAGAGACACAGAGAACATCACCAATCCCTCATTCCAGCACGTGTCTTCTCTTCAGGCAGAAATCTTCGTTTCAGGCAGAAATTACTTCCGTAGTGGGAGGCAGGGGTGGGGGTAACGGGTCGACAGGGAGTAGGTGGTCAGGCTCACCTTTTATACAGTTTGGTCCATCCAGGACTACCCCTCGGGGAGTGGGAGTGACAGCCTCGTCCAGGTTGACTTTTGGGGTGCGGCAACAGCCCTGCATCCAGGTTGCCTTTGGGGGGGGGAGCAGCTGGTTCTCCTCTGGGGAGACCACTCCAGCCATGCCCCACCTCAGCAGGTGTGCCCATCTCCCAGAATGTTAACAACTCACTAATGTTTGTTCACAAAAGAAGTTTTTTTCCAACCATGCTCTGCCGAAGCTGTTGGTAGACATGGTGGAGCCTCTTCTTTAGAAATGCTCTGTCCGAGTGCTCTGCCCGAATGGTTGAGGCATAAACATGGATCGGGGTGGGGGGCCGGGGGGGGATTGTCTGTGACAGACCATTGCAGGTATTCTGCTGTATCTTGGACTGGCTGATCCCATACACATCCTCATGTGGTTTACTGAGTTAACAACAATACAGATGTATATTTTACCCTCTCTTTATACTCTTCGCTGGTGTATCGTACTACCACTGCCCCAGAGGTGCACTGGAACTTGCTAGTGAAAGGTGAAGTTTATACTAAGGGAAAGTCCAGGTTTTTGTAATTTCTGCAGACAATGGGATTCTGAATCAAGCAAAATCTGGGGATTTATATCTCCCGCTCTTCAGAAATTATCTATTCCAAAGACAGCAGGGAACACGGATTTTAAAGTGTCTTTCAGGGAACACACCTGCATCTATCAGAGAAGTGAACGGAAGACCATATTCTACATCTGATACTGACATTTTGCTATGTTGAAATACCCATTTTGCTTTGGAGCAGCCGAAGCAGATGATGAAGTCATCCCTACACAAAAAAAAACCCAGCAGAGCTCTTCTTTGTAAGGACAGATGCCTCTAACTCTGCAGTAAAGGCTGTGCACTCAAAGCAACAGGAGGCATGATCCTTGTTCTCCTCAGTGTTTAGATTTCTGTAACTTACTTATCAGCCAAGTTATCAAAACAGCAAGGCAGACTCCCAGTAAAGGGAAAATGCAAGTTTTACTGTTCTGAGACCTCCCAGTTACAACAGTGGAAAAATGTGCAATTTATAGAGGTCTTTCTGCTGGAATTACCCTAGTAAGATAGTTCCAGTTAAAATCCTGGCACAGATTGTCTGCCCTACCTTGACAGACAAAACCAGCTATCTTGGATTTAAATTAAGACTTGAAGGCTGCTCTGTCATAAAAAGGTGATATATCATCCTGGAGGTACAAGTTGGGTTGAAAATACTAGAACATGGGCAATTTCTGGTGGCCAAACATACGAACATGAGACCTGAATATTTGTGGACTCTCGTAGTACCTAAGATCACACCTACAGAGGCCCACAGCACAGTGTTCCTTCCAGACATCACTGACTGTGCCTTCAGAAATCACCTCTGAGCTGCCTTGCTAGCAAGACTGCATCTGGTGACCACCATCCTTGGAGATGGATGGCTCCATGCAAGGATCCACTGTCCACTGCTCTTTAGAGCATCTGGTTCACTGCAGAGTCGGTCAGAGTAATTTCAGGCTGAGGCCCACACTCATTTCTTATGCCTGGTGGTAAATCCGTAGTCTTCTAAATGTCATTTTCAAATCCCTCCACATCGCTCTGTCAATTAGACCCCTGCAAAGGAAATCACTGTTAGGTAACACCACTGCCTTCTCAAACCTCATCAAAGTGATGTGGTGTACAACTAACGCTTGACCGCACTTGCTCAGGACAATGCCCTCCATGCCTTCACCTTCTGGGCTGCTTCTTTGTCAGCTAGGGGTTTCCTCCATACTTCCACTCTGCACTTACTGGCTCCACTTGAATCCCAAATGCAGCAAAGCTGATTGACCACCATACCAAGAAAATTTGGCAAGAACATCTGCATTGTTTCTCCTTGAAAGTTCTCAATTTTTCACTGACCGATAAGTGTTGGAAGTCCTCAAACCACAGGTTTATCTGAACCTGTTTTCAGCTAAAGCACCGATGCTCACTGTGTTTTCCTGCCCAACACTGCAAGAGTCCAGGAAACTGTCATGTTTCACCACTTAGCCCTTTTCTGTTTGCTCACGTCCTCATTTTCCTCCCCCATTAGTCATTATCCATGGTCATGACGGCTTTATAGTTAAACACATCTTGAAATGCAGAGGATAATGCCACAAGCTCCCATGTTCACAAGCTAGGAAGGGTTATGTCATTGCCATCTTCCTGGGTCTTGCAGATGTGACTGAGACCTGCGCCCTCCTGGCCCAGCACCTGTAGGCCAGGCGGGATACCCAAGTGCTCCTCAGAGCCAGACTTGGACATAGGCTTAGGGCTTGTAGGCGTTGGTGACTGCTCCTAATCAGCCTGTTTACCCTGTTCCAGTCACTCTCTTCCCTACCTGCCTTGCTTTTTAGGTTTCCTGACAGATTCCAGACTGCGCCCGTGTGTTCCCATTGGATCCACCATGCTCAAGGCTCGTTGATGTTTTGAATCATGACCTGGCTCTCAACCACCGGCCTGCTCTGTCCACACTTCCATCCTGATTTTGGTCCCAGCCTGTTTTGATGCGAATATTACTGCCTACTTCCATTACTTCTGCTTTCCTCAAGTTTCAGGTGGTCCATCCTACATCCTTAGTAACACACACTGGTTGCAACGCTTGCCTGTCTTTTCATGTCACCACCCTCTGAAGCCATAGTGGTGCCCTGTGAGAAAGTTGTGCCCACTGGAAGGTTGGTTATAGTCATTCTGCTGTGAGCATCATATAACAGCAAAAAAATGACACAAGTAGAAGACACAGAGGGAACAGCACGATGACAGAGAACTGTTTTGTGTGCCAGACATGTAAGTTTTTACAGGGATGTTTCTTCTCAAAATGTTTTATGGAAACACTTCCTTGTCAAGACTGCCTCCTGCTAACATTGCCACATGCAAATCTGCACAGTTTAAGAGCATCTTCAGAACATGTTTGAATTGTACCACATTTTATTCCTCCTGTCCTGTGCTCTGGTGGCACCCTTTGATATCTCTTTTGGAGAGGGAAGCCCTGTTTTGTACTCTGGTGTTAGAAAGTGGGACTCCACAGTGGATGTTGGCAAGAACTCAATTTTCAGGAAATATCTTGGGCATTTGCAGTGGTGATGGTGGGTGACTTCTGAAGAGAAACCATAGGTCTTGCTGTCAGAATTTAAAACTCTCTGCACCATGGTAAAACACTGATATGCAGTGCAGCAGAAAACCAGCAGAGTTTGTTTAAGACTCACAGTGATATGAAAACTACTGACACTGAATAGCCACAGGCCTGTCTGGGGGGCTGAGAGGCTTCCTAGCAGCAAATGAAAACACTGCAAAAGGAAATGAATGTGCTTTGTGTGTATGCAGGAGTGCACATCAAAGGCAGACTGAGGCTGGGTGATAGGTCCATGCAAATCAAACAGGCCCTGGAGACTACTAATATCAATAATATTTAAGTGTCCAGGGTATCTTCCACTCCAAATATTCTGGGAAAGTGGCTTATCATCACAGCTCTGCCGTCATAACGCCTCCACGACCTCCTGGGAAAACAGCTCTCTCCACATCCCTGCAAACTGAACATTTTCTACATGACACAGATCGAGTCACCCATCATCTCAGTGGCTCTGGCCAAGCTCCCTCCCTCCTCAGCATCACTGCCTCCCTGGACAGGGCTCCTCACTGCTCTGGGGTGTTCTGCTGGGGCAGCCACCCAACCTTGGGCCACCACACTAACACTTCTGCTCATTGCTGCCTATGCCAGGTGTTCGCTTAGTCCGTACAGAGTTGTCTTTGCTGTCAGAGCTGGCATGTCATCCATGCAAACAGCATGAAAGGTGGCTTCAGCCCTGCAGGTGAGCTGGAGGCAGGGTCTGCCTGCACTGGCAGTGCTGGGGCAGCACCAGTGTGAGCAAGCTGGCAGCCCAGCAAGGACTTTCCAGGGGATGCCCACGGACCTGTGATGAAATTCCATGAGTTGACTTAAAAGACGTTTCTCATCAGGTCTACCTTTTGCAGGTGAGGCATGTACTTGGCAGACATCTGTTTTGTAACTAGAGCCTACAGCTTTCAGGAGCTAGGCCTTAAAAAAATGAAACAAGGACATGGGCTGACCTCTGCAAAGCAAACAAGTCATCATTGCAGAAGAGACACAAGGAGGAGATGTTGTAACATGCCTTAACTTGGGGGCATTCAGAGTTCTTCTGTCCCCAGGGTCACCCTCTCCTGCACCATCACAGAGCTCGGGAAAGGTAAGAGACATTAGCAGGTGACAAATCTGCAAGCGCAACACCCAGGATGCTCCTAAAATACAAGATATTTATAACTAAATGACTTGTTAGTACAAAACGGCTTATTAATGCCTGAACCCACATAGCCAGAAGCATGAACAAACACAGCACTGCCTAGGGCTTCCCATGTGTCCCTTTCTCATTTCCTTCTTATCTTAACTAATTAGGCATCATTCAGCTTTCTTTTGGCCCCGGCTCCCCTGGTGTAAGCATGTGGGAAGATACCCTATCTCTTATTCATTCACCCTGTCTGCTAGACCACACTGACAGCCCGACTTACACAGAAATAACAAACCACTCTTAGCTGTACCTCTCTTGAAAGAAGTGCACTGTGCATCATGGAAAAAAGAAAAGGAGCCCAGCAAACCACTTAACAACTGGGTCCTCAGACAATAAGCGTAAGGCTCTAAAAATTAGACTTGGCAAAAGACGTTGCAGATAAAATCAATAAGGAAAGGATAAGAATATATTAACACAAAATATTTCCTGGGGAAATGGAAAAAGTTTCGTCAGAGTAGATTTTAACATCAGCAGTGTTATCCAAAGGGCAAGAAAAAAAATCTGTAGCCTTTCAGATGTTGGCCAAAAATGAAAGAAAAACAGGCGCCTTCTCAGTCAGACCTGGCAGCAGTCACCAGTAAAAGGAGCTCAGGAGGAGTGGCAGCTGGAAATCCCCCGGCTTCTGGAGACACTGGCACTTGCTACCTCTAACCTTTTTGTGGCCACCAGACCCTGAGGGATGTATGTTCATCCTGAAGTTCACCAAATTCTTTCTGGGTAGGAAAGACTGGTGGTTCAGAGGAGCTGCACAGCCTTCAGGCATGGCCACTCGTTCAGGTCTTAGCTGGGGCTTGGAGTACACTTCTGCTCTCATTTTTTGGCATGTTTTGCTTGGTGCTGCCTTCTTGTTCCTTCGACCCTCTGATACTCTCCCACCATGACCTCTTCGGTTTAGCCTTCACTGTCTGGATTGAACGTGTGAAAGCAACACAGCACCAGCTATGCAAGTACCTACCGCTTGGTAGTCTGCTCATCTGGCTGGGACAGGTTGTTTTTGAAAGTTTTCTTGAGTTGTAACTCAGATAAATCAAGTCAGTAAATCTTTACTGGCTCCACTGCAGTACTGACAGTCCTACGCTACCACCCCACAATGGCCTTTCAGTGCTGAGTAAGGACAGACGAGCTGCTTTGCTGGGAAGGGACGAGCAGTGCGGGTGAGCTCACTGCACAGAGGGATGCAATAAACCTTCTATGAGTCTCACCTGAGGAAATGCCCTGTGGGCTCAGCCGTTTGTCACTTTGGCTTTGCCAAGCAAAAGAAATAATTCAAATGCAGATGTAGACATCATGATGTAAAATCTCCAAAGAGGTGGAGAAATGACGGGAGGTGTGCCTGTGCCAACTGCTAGCAACTGGCTGCCAACCCCAGGTCCTCACCTGGTGATGGGATTATTGCACCAGAGAGCACCCCTGGTTTCCAGTTTCCAGCAGTTCTTCCTGCTCAGTTCCGAGAATGAAGAATGATGTGCTAGACCTATACTTCCCTAGAGATCTTGCAAGTTAAATGTTAGTCCTGAGGAGCACTTCACTGGGAGAGGAGGTTGTGGAAACAGATTTCCTGACCATATTCAGCATTGACATTTGTCTTACGGAATGATTCAGAAATGGAGAGATGAGGCCACTTATGATACTGATATCATAACCGGATGAACTGGATGTAAGTGTGCATGGAGCTCATGGCAATAATATTTGTCATCTCAGCTGCAAATGCATGACACTTCTTCCCCTTGAGCTCATCTGTGGCATAATATCCTTCTGCAACTGTCCTTGTTGCCTATCTCTGGCTCCCAAGCTGTAAACAGAACAGGCTGGAGCAGTTCATCTCCCTGCGCTAAACAATCTTTCACTGTCAGTGGAGGAACATGCTGTTCAGCAACAAGTTCAAAGATCTGCTGCTGGTTTGCCTTTAGTCTTCTGTTCTGCTTTTGGAATATGCAATTAAAAAACTGGAAGTGTTTTTCCTGGCTTATGATCCTTGACACGATGATATTGTCCATCTCTCTGAACATTTCCATGGAATTTTGCTGCACTGATGGATGCTTATGTACACCATGGTAACCCTTTGATCACAGGCCCTGGTGCTTCCCTTTTCTGAGCTCTGTCCACAGAGGATGTTCCCCTGCTGTGGCAGAGACTTGTAGCTCTAGGACTTTGTCTTGTAATTTAGCAAACTGCAAATTTCTGTGTCCTCTGTTCAAGGCCCAAAGTCGGACAACAGGGAAGAAGAACATCTCTGAGCGGGTGAATGCTATTGGAATGGCATTTAGAGACCTAGAAGGAGTGGTAACTATGGGTTATGTGGTTCCTTACTCTAGTTTGCACAAGCAATTAGCTAATTTCAGCTCCCAGTTATGGCAAATCTGTGGGAAATAACACTAGGAATGAATGGGTTCTTTTTTTTTTTAAAGTCAAATCTTCTCAAACTCCTAGTGAGGTGCATCTAGGGTTAGCTGCTACACAGAGGTATTGGGAAAGCATCCATTCTCTTTTAGCCAAAACCAGTTCCCCTTTACCTAATCCCACCTGAGTGCTCCCTGTGCTCCCCCACATGGTGCTTGCCTACCCAAAGAGCACAGCTCACTCCAGAGCTGTTTTATGGGTGAAGACACATTTCTCCCTGCATTTCCCAGGCTGAGGCAACTCTGTCCCTTCACAAGCACCAGTAGCTCCAGCTATCTGGGTGGCACCGCAGTCCCAGCCCCCTCCCCACCCATCACCATGCCACTGGGGGCTGCCTTATCTCTGGCCCCAGTAACAGGCACAGCGGTTAGCTACGTATGGTGGATACAGTCTTGTGCGTTTGATCGTGTGAGCAGAGCTGATGAGCTATACTTCAAAACATGGATTAAGGACACTTTTTTTTTTTTTTTCCCCAAGTGCTGCTGTTCTGTGGCATTTATTCTATAAACCCAGATAAAAATCTTGTTCGTACTTTTCAAGTTTATATTTACAAAAGGGTTGAAAAATAGGCACAATGACAATTTAATTAATATATGCCATTAATCCTGGATATAATCAAAACCCTGATAAGCCTCTGATCTTGTAAAAAAGAATTAGAAAGCACTGAAACATCTTTTGCTATCTGTGAACCTTCTAATGAGATGTTGCGTGTTTGGAGGAGGAGCCACAGAAAGGAACAGTGCCAGAGGACATATTCTCAGCAGATTTCATCACTGGACTTCTTGTGTGATATTGTTTTTGGCAGAAAGGTTGTAACTGGAGTCCAAAGCCATCAACACTGTTTTCAAAATTTGTCCTTCTGCTATCCACGTATAAAGTTGTTCTAATAACTTGTGGATATAAAGTAGGAGAGCTTTAGCTTCTCTGACATTTTTTTTAAGTATCATGCATTTAAAGCACTAATTCAGTTTTAATGCTTACAGACCTATATTGGTGCTTTGTAGTGAATCGTGTATGCGTGCCAATCATGCTGATATGCCATGCCTATTTTTCAAGCATTAAAAAAAGAATATAAGCCACTATTTCAAAATTGTTTAAAAAAATAAAGTGGCCAACTTCAGAGAACTATTTTTTGGAGGTTTGTATTACATTCTGCTTTCAGTGATGTCTATATCTTTATACTTTTACATGTAAAGTGCAGGTTGTGCTGTTAGTTATTAACAAGAAGTGTCAGTGAGGATGCAGTGGCTAACAGACATTGACAGGAATTTGAGGAGATCAAAAAGAAGTGCTTATCCTTTAAAACTTGAATTCAGACCAAAATGCAGTACAAGGGCAAAACGCCCTAGTACCTGCCACTCCTGCAGGGAGCTGGGAACCAGCTGGGGCTGGTGGGAAGCATGGTGGGAAGGAACAATAATAAATATCGCTGCTCTTCCTCTCCGGAGACCCAAAGAAAACTGAATTTGTCCTCTGGAAAGGAGGCCAGGGGGGCAGCAGTCTGCTGCAGGAGGAGAGTTAAGGCTGGGTGAGAGCTTTTGTCTGGCTCCCAAAAGAGACTGAACTGATGGAGGAGCCAGAGCAAGACTGGGTTAAATAAAGCCCCAGAGGGCTGGGGGTGAAGTCCTGGAAGGCAGGCAGGCAGGAGGAGGGTGAAGAAAATGAGAATATTTGTGACAGGGCTGGAATTTTTTTTTTTTTTTTTTTTTTTGGTGAGGACTTACGCACAGTACAAGAAGCACTAAGAGATGCCTGGTGCCCCAGTCACAGGTTAGGTAGCAGCTGCATTGCTCAGCTAGTGCCTGTGCAAACATGGACATGACATGTCCCTTGAGTGCACGGGACTCGGGGCAAGTGCGATGGGGAAGGGGGTGCAGGTCAGCGGTGGGGAGAGGTGGTCAGGGTGCTGTGGGCCCCAGCTCTGCTCTGCTGCAGGCAGAGGGAAAATGGGCTCAGCCCCTGGAGATGCTCATCCAGGGCAGCCACCAGAGAGGGAGTACCTCAAGGAGGTTTCATTCAGACCTCTCCTACCACACACGAAAGGTGTGACCTTCAACGCATGGAGAATGAAAGTCTTCAAGGCTGAAGACATGGTCAAGAGCCAGAAAAGGGGAGACTTTGTGTTTGTCCTGGAAGCTCTGCTATCCACCAGTCCTAAGGGCAGCCGGACAGTGAATTACCCCATGAGATACAAGAAATTGCAGCAATGCCTCTGTAGTCTGAGGAAAGGGATAAATTCCTGCTATTAAACCAGCCATGAATGTAGGTAAATAAGACAAGAAATTTTTTGATCCTTCTGCAGAAAATAAAGAAATAGGAGATGCATTTGGGTAAAATTAGCAAACAGAAAGACAGGTCAGGGAGATAAAGCAACGTGGAACTTCTGCACATTTTCTCCATCTTCAGATAAAGCCATATTGGTATCCACAAGTACAACAACTCCTGAACTTTGGCTCCTTTATTTATAAAAAAATATACTAATCCCAGTCCCTGGACACACTGATGTAACTGAATGTCATACTTTCCAAATATAATGGATTGCATTCCCATCATAAAATAAATACATTCCAGCAGTGAGCCCCACGGCAAATAGCAGAGCTCCAACAGCTGGGGAAGCTGGGGTAAGAGGTACAACAATTGGATTGTGTTGCTGAAGCCCAAAAGCAAAGTTTTTGCTGGCAGCATTCTAGGAAAACCTATTATAATGCAATGCAACCAAAAAAGTGCACTTTTCTTTCTAGTTCTGTGCTGCATGCAAAAGCTATTAAAAAAATCCTTCGTAAACAAACATACTCTTTTCCATATGACCTTTTCTTCAGTGCTTTCAAAAGTATATTGTCTTTTCAGTTTAACATAATATTTGTCAGCTTTTATTTATAGCTTAAAAGAAAAGCCTCCCTCAAACTGTCATCAAAAATGCCCTTCTATAGGCATGCTGTCGGGAGAAAGGCTCTCCTTCTCCGAGTGTCGTCCTGGGCTCAAATACATTTTACTGAAACCAAGATACAAGTGCCTCCAGCAATCACTGCATCTTGAATCAGCTGGACATGCATCACTCTGGCCTGAGAGACATTTTTAATTTGCATTATGTGAAAGTGAGGGTTAAATACAATAAATAACCAAGCATCAACAGTTTGCTCTCATGCACTCTCTCTTCTTTTTTTTTTTTCTTTATAAAATAAGCAGACACTAAAACCCTTAAAGAACATTTTTATTCTTATCTAATGTTTAGGGGACAAGAACAATATTTGCAGCAGTATGATAAAACAGCACATTACCCAATTCCACATGACTCAGCAAGTATTTTTTAACTTAGAAACTGTAATGAAAAGCCATGGTGCTTCACAAACTGGTTATATTCTGTGTATATAAAAAAATGAAAAACTGAAATGTCACATTGTTAGTGAACATTGCTAGCACAAATTCACCAGCATAATGTAAACAAGCATCACCCAGGGCTGACTACAGATTGCAATAACTTTGGGAGCTCCTTTGCTGAGAGTCAGATTCCCGCAACTTCATGCGACATCTTCAAACGTAGCACAGGATTTTATTCCCTGTTCTGCTATTCAGTAACTTATTGAGATGCAAAGACCAAAGATGTGCAGTTAGATAAAATGTACTCCTCTGGAAAGTCCATATTTACTTCAGCTGCCAAAAAAAGAAGGCTGGTCCCATGTATTGGTCCTTGCAAGAGTTCAGCATTTGGTGTTGTCATGAGTTAACTCTTCAGTCAAAGCTGATATTCTTATTAATGGCTGCTGCTGAAGTGTACTTACGGGGTTTTTTCGTGACTGAATAGTATTACCTACAAAAGTGAGGACAAAGTCCTGGGAGACTGCTTTTGCATGTTTGCATCCTCAGTTTGTGACAGTACACTTCTGGGCTTTGTGAGATACAAAGCTCACTCTTTCCCAGACCAAAGGGCATTTTTTGTCTCTTGATGCCAGAGAGTCATTAAGCCAGTCTAGTGAGTTCAGAGTTATCCTTTACGTTTTTCTGATGGCTCTTCTTTTCATTTTTCTGTTTGTATTTCATGTGAAAAAACACACCCCCTATAATGAAACCTGAAAAACAGAGAGTACTCATCAGTAAAGGGAAGAGAAAACTTTCTGAAAAGGTATTTCAGCACAGGCTCTCACACCCGCACTGTAAAGCACTGAACAGAAGCAAGCAGCTTTGGGGAATGAGCATGCAGCGCTGGATCAATGGTGAGTTCAGGGACCTGAGGCAGTGGTGGCAGGATCAGATGCCTCAGGGCTCAGGAGACTTCCACCAAAGGAGAATTTCTCTTGAATCTGTCCAGATGGCAAAGTGTCTTTTTTAGCCCCCCCCTCCCTTTGAACAGGGATTTGTACTGTCTTGAATTGTAGTCGCTTCCCCTCTCCCACTCCCTGCCCCAGTGGAGTGGCAGTTCTGTCACAGAAAAGCTGAGACTACTGACAGCAAAATTGTTCTTTGGGAACTCCTTAGTATCTGTTAGGAATAGCTGATGGATGCCAGAGATTTGTGCACCTACAGCCAAGAATGAGTGAGATTTTCTTCTGTTTATTCTCTCATCATATCTAATAGATAGTGTGTAGCTGTCTTCATATGCATATATATATACATACACATCAAATATGCACATTATATTTGTGTATATATATGTTTGATCTTTTAAAATCATGATGAGCTTGTTACACTGTGTGTAAATTTATTTCCTCTTTGGATTATCTATCACTTTCAACATCTCTTTCTTCCTTTACTAGAGTACATAGGAGTGCTCAGCTACTCCCCTTGCCCCACTCAATGCTCTGAATATCTCTTCTGTAGTTGTTCTTATTTTACATTGGTATTTGTGGTGTCTGAGGAATATGCCTAGTATCTGCCACATGTTCTTTATTCCCCACCCTCTTTTCAGTGGGATAAATACCTTCCAGGAGAGAGACCATTTGTCCTAATGAAAGAGTTTCTCCCATCAGAATGGATTGGCTGAGGGTCTAAGGTGTATTTTTTGTTTTGTTGCATTTTGTTTTCCAGTGTCTATGCTCTGTGTTTCTTTTAAAGAAAGCAAGACTACAGAGGATCCTTGCTCATGGAACAAAAAGTGCTGAGGTCTGAGAGAGTCCTTAGCTCATATGGGAATTCATTCTGGTGTCAGACAGGCCCCCAAGAGACAGCAGTTTTTATGGTCATATCTTCTGAGCTCCAAGGCCAAACTCAATGTTTGCAACCTCCCCAGGTTTCAGAAAATACTTAGATATTTCTCGTCATTTTTTCCTTCCCCATCTCTGATCCCTGTTAAATCCACCTGGGAGGATATAATCTGGTTTTGCCTTTACAGTGAAAAAACTTGCTAGTGAAAAATCCTGCATATTCATTTGAGGAATTCTTTTAAAAAATGCTTTATGAGCTACATACACTGCGTTTTTCAAAAGTCATAAAGCAGTAGCAACTTCTGCTGTGTTATCTCTGAAGCTGACCAGCTGTCTTGTAGTGAAAACGTCTTCAGTCAGTTATCCAACGCAATTTTCACTTAAATGTGGCACTATACTGAGGGATCACACTAAGGAATAGTGCAGAAATAAGTGATGTGAGAAGCTTGAGCAGAGATAACTAAGATGCAGTTTGAGGGGTTTCTCTGTCATCACATGGTCTGAGTATGGCTTCTTCCATTTTAAGTTCTTTGATTTTTTTTCTCTTTGTATCTTCAAAAGACAAGCACATATGCGTCACATATGCATCAGCACTTTCTCTTGCTTTAGGGGTTTGCATATTACAGAAGAAAAGTCAACACAGAGCTTTGGCTTTGTCTTTTTAGGCACTGAACTTGTTCGTGAGGGCTTGTTCTCTTTTAAAATGGAAGTAATGGTGACTTACATAAGTTCTTGGGTTTTTTCCCTTTTTTCCTCTAATTTCATCTGACTCTTTTCAATATGAGGTCTGTGATGTATTTAATTCCCTCTCTTTGATTTTCTCCACGGGTCTTTCACACTCCTTCCTCTCTCTACAGCTGAGTCACAATTTCCCAGTCTGCCTCTTTTGACCGTTGCATTAAAAAAATCTCATGGGACAGAGCACTGAATTCTTCTTGCTCTTTGCTTCCTAAGGGACTGGATCCCATCAACAGCCATCCTCACTATGTTTGCACTTATACTGATAAAGAGAATACTGAAGGAGCTAGACGATGTTACGGCAGGACCCCTCTCGATCATCTGCCAAAGATCTTGGGAGTCTGGGGAGGTCCCTGCTGGCTAGAAACTAGCCAGTGTTATTCCAGTCTACAAAAAGAGACCTGCTAGTCTAACCTCAGTTCCTGGAAAAATTATGGAGAATATGATACTGGGTACTACTGAAAGGCAATAGTTCAGCCATCAGGCACCATCAACATGGGTTCACAAAAGGAAAGTCCTGTTTAATCAATTTTATATCTTTCTGTTATCAAATTATGAAGGGAAGGTGGTGGATGGAGTTTTTCTGGATTTTAGTAAGGCTTTGATACTGTCCCTCACAGCATCCTTCTGGACAAGTTGTCTAAGTGTAGGATGAGCAGGTTCATGGTGCACTGGGTAAAGAACTGGCTGAAGGGTGGGGCTCAAAGGGTTGTAGTGAATGGGGCTACGTCTGGCTGGCGCCCTGTCACCAGCGGTGGTCATCAGGGCTCAATTCTAGGGCCAGTTCTGTTCAATATATCTATCAATGATCTGGATGTACGAGTTGAATGCATCATTAGCAAGTTTGCTGATGATACCAAACTGGGAGGTGCTGTTGACTCTCTTGAGGGACAAGATGCCTTGCAGAGGGATTTGGACAGATTGGAGCATTGGGCAGTGATTAATGGCATGACATTTAACAAGTCCAAATGCTGGCTGTCCAAATGCCGGTTGTCCAACTGGCACCTAGGACAGAGTAACACTGGGCACAAGAATAAATTGGGACAGGAGTGGCTGGAGGGCAGCACTGCAGGAAGGGATCTGGGGGTGCTAGTCAACAGCAGGCTCAATACAAGTCAGCAGTGTGCCTGGACAGACAAGAGGGCAAACCGCATCCTGGGGTGCCCCAAACACAGCATCACCAGCTGGGCAGAAGAGCCGATGATCCCACTGTATCCAGCACTGGGGTGGCATCACCTTGAGCACTGTGTGCAGTTCTGGGCCCCAGCATTTAAGAAGGTTGTGAATGTCCTTGAATGTGTCCAGAGGAGGGCAACAAAGCTGGTGAAAGGGCTGGAAGGAACATCCTACAAGGAGTAGCTAAGGACTTTGGGCTTGTCTAGTTTGGAGATAAGGAGGCTGAGGGGTGACCTCATTGCTCTCAGCAGCTTCCTGAGGAGGGGACGTGGAGAGCGAGGTGCTGATCTCTTCTCCCTATCCCCAGTGATAAGACGCTTGGAAATAGTTCAAAGCTGTGCCAGGGAAGGTTCAGACTGGACATTAGGAAGCTTTTCTTTACTGTGAGGGTGGTCAAACCCTGGAGCAGGCTTCCTAGAATGGTGCTCAATGCCCCAAGCATGTCAGTGTTTAAGAGGCATTTGGAGAATGCCCTGAATAGAATCGTAGAATCATGATTAAAGCGTGAATAACATGGTTTAACTTTTGGTCAGTCCTAAAGTGTTCAGGCAGTTGGACTAGAGGGTCATTGTAGGTTTCTTCCAACTGCAATATTCTGTTCTGTTCTGTTCTGTTCTGTTCTATCCTATCCTATCCTATCCTATCCTATCACCAAAAAAAGATTTTGTCTTGTTTTGGTAATGTTTTAAGATTTTAACTTTGCTTTGTTCATGTGAATGCCAGTTTCCCACAGTTCAGAGCAATTCTCCATATGACAACCGGAAACCTATTATGCTGAAATAGGTGAATAAAACTTAATTGTAAGCTACGGGTACAGACTCTGCAAGCATGACATCCCTGGATGCTTGACTATCTTCACTATAATCTGGAAGCCCAAGATGAGGCCCCAATCCCTTCCCTTACAGGGAAAAGGCAGCAGGTACAATGAAGTGACAATATGCTACAAGTGTGGCATTTTCTTCTGTCACAGCTGCTTGCTGTGCCATTTGATGTGCATGCAGAAGCATGGGCCAAAGAAAGCTATTCCTATGACAAAAAACTTACAAATTTGCAGTAATCATGACACACAATCATGAGATCTTCCCTCTTTTTCGCATTCTGCAACATTCATGACATCTCTTCACCCAGCAAGTAAATCAATCTCAGAAGTACAGCAGCACCATCGTATCTCAGAGTCCTGGCCAACAACCAGGAACCATCAACCAAGAAAAAGTGACTTACCAATGATGAGCAAGACCCCAATAAGAATCCCAATTGCCTGGCCAGCACTTGGCCGGGTGTGCTCACGTTGTACTTCAATAAAACACGAATTCTCACTTGAACACTTGCAGATGTGTACTGCAAAAAGAAATGCCATGCAGTTAATGGGAAGTTTAGTAGTCCAGTTTGATTATTCATAAATGTAACTGTTGTCTTGAAATGAATATTTCTGTGCATAGTATACCTTCAAGATTCACTTTGTTTTCCAAAGGTGGTTTTCCATTGTCACGAATTAGTACTGGAACATAATACAACTTCTCTTCAAAGTTAGCGTGTTTTGGAGAGAGGTAAGCATGAGTACCTGTAAGCAGGAAATGGGACATTCATGTCAGCACAAGAAAGAAATTTAGCTCAACATTCATATCAGCTGCAAATGCTCTTTTCTTAAGGCAGCTTTGCACATGGTTGCTGTCTTCCCCCATGTCTTCCCAAGTCTCATTGGTTTGCAGATATTAAATCAAAAGAGACTGTCTGAATGCCTAGCCTGGCCTAGCTTGGCATAATATGGTCTGAGAATTTCCTTCCTAACTTCTGCAGCAGGCCAAATCTGGTCTTGGGTAGTACTACACTGATAGCGTCACATCTAAACCAAGAATAACCCCCTATACTCAGAAAAGCCATAACCAACTTAATTGTTCCTAAGATGATTTAGTAGACCATCCTTCTAGCACACTTACACTGACACATATAAGACTCTTTAAAACTTGGAAAAGACAGTCTATAACAGCCACTGGGATCAGACCAAAGGTCTATCAATGTCAGTATCTTGTCTCTAGAATAAGTGGAGTTTACAATAAAAAAAGAAAACATGTATTTTATTTTCTCCTAATGCTCTCCCAGCCTTCAATCATTTTCAGCTCAGGGACTTCTTAATCAAGATGTAATTCCTTGCTTTGAACTTCTAGAAACTTTCTACATACACAACACCCTGTGGCAACAAGTTCCACAATCAACTACCTCCTCCTTCTATCTGCACTGGAAATGACTCTTATAAGCTTCATTTGAGGCTCCCTGGTTTGTGTACTGGAAGAGAGGGCAAACAACGAATCTCTGGACATCCTGACCATTGCGGTCACAATTCTATAGACCTCTAATGTATTTTTTTCCCTACTGTCTTCCAAGCTAAAAAGTAGTATCTTATTTGCTACTTCCTCACACTTTCTTATATCAGACTGCTCCATAACTCTGATTATCCTTGTCACCCTGAACCTGTTTCCAGTTTTACTACATCTTTTTTGGAGTTAGAGAGACTGGAGTTCAAGATTTCAACAAATCATGGATTTATACAGGGACATAATGATGTTCTCTGATTTCTTCTCTGGTCCCTTCCTAGTAATTCCCAATATTTGATCTGCTTTTCTGAACACTACTGATAATTTCATTTCACACTTTCGTGGAACTGCTTACAGGTCTCACTCTTGACTCTTAATGGCCAGCTCTGCATCCATAATTTCGCATGTGAATTTTGGAACTGGAATTCATTTGAATGTGCCATTTTATAGTTCAACCAACTCAGTCTTGCAAGGATGTTCTGCAATTCTTCACATTTGGTTCCTACTCAAATAACTTTGTACAATGAGTAAACTTTGCCTCATCATTGCACATCCATCTTTATTGGACTACACAGGTCCTAGCAAGTCCAGAGTACTTAGAGAGTCCCATATGACTGTTGGAATAGCTTTATTAACTTACTATTGACTTTTGAGATTTCCCAGTTATTTCTTGTATTCATATCATCCACAAGAGCAAAAGTAAATGTTGGATAATACAATTGCTCATCATCATCAGTAGCTTGAATAAGAGCTCTCTCTCCTCCACTGAGCGGGTGGCAGAAGAAAGGAGGATAATCCATAGCTAACCGTGGAGGGTTGTCATTCACATCATGTAAGTCAAGTATCAAGGTCGCTCGGGATTTCTGAGCTGCATTATCTGTAGAGTTTAACAAAATGCAAAGTTACACTTTGGACTTATACGCTGGGTTGTTGCATTTGCAGATATCGTATAGGTACAATACATCAGGCAGGCAGTGGAAGGTGGTATTCTGACTGCAGGTTGCAGAGGCAAGGTCTTAGGAGGTCCTGAGGGACCTGTGGCAGCTGGAACCACTTTTCAAAAGGTATGTTTTATTTACCCCAGCTCTTGCTAACTACTGAACACTAGCAAGTGAAAGGAGGCAGATATAGACCATCGTATCTAGTAAGCAGTCACATCCATCGCATCTATTAAGTGGTCACATCCAAAGTGCTCTTTGGAGCACTCTTTTAAACATGAAACTCCTTAAGTTTCCCGTGTCTCTTCTACATATAGGAAATGCAAGACAATATTCTGCCTTGGGGCCACAACAAAGGTCCCAAGAAGAGGTTTCAGAGCCCTGTCATTTCTCCAGCCTGTTCCTGCAGGGACAGCTCCACTCCATCTTGGTGCTCAAGGAAGCACTCCTTTTTCCTGACATATAGGAAAACAGTGGCCAGCATTGTTTATCTGTGTTTAATAAGGGAAATCTAGATTTATACCTCATTCAATCAGATGCAGTCCAGAGTTTTTAACCTCTATTCAATGTAAATCACATAATGAAATCTCCCCGATGGACTATCTGAAAGATTCTAATGGCTGGAACTAGAAGGCCTAATATATTTCAGACCGACTAGTATATTCAATTTATTCATAATAAAATTAAATTCTGTACAAGGTTGCAAGTTACTCTACAGGTATGTTTTCAGAAAGCCTAAACATACCTACAAGAAATACTAAAATCTTTATAGCTATAGAAGAAAAAAGTGGCAGAAAATGTTGATGCTGAAAACACTGAACAAATTCTAACCTTCTCTATATGCCATGTGGCTCAAGCAAATATAATGGCATATGACAGCTAACTTCATGAAAGCTATTTTAATCGTCATTATCTACATCAAGATTTCTTCTATGAAAGTTTAATTATTAAGAAATATATACTTCTAAAGATACAT
Source organism: Pterocles gutturalis (assembly GCF_000699245.1). Taxonomy (NCBI): domain Eukaryota; kingdom Metazoa; phylum Chordata; class Aves; order Pterocliformes; family Pteroclidae; genus Pterocles; species Pterocles gutturalis. Next base: position 81,852 of record NW_010117817.1, read on the forward strand.
CACATGTTCCTGTACTTTTCATGGGTTTAGTCATGTGAAGTATGATAATTCCTCATAAAGCAGTAAGGGCAGGGGGTTACTTACTTAGCTCTGACCCAACAACATCAACCATGTATATTTTTTCCTGTTCTCTGTCCAAAGTGGAAGTGGTGTATATCTGCCCAGTCGTTGAATCAATCCTCAGCCATTTCCTCACATCACCTTCTAAGGAGTATCTTTGGAAAGAAATAAGAAAAAGTCACATATACTATTCCAAATCAGGAAAAATTGCTGACAAAGCAAATACTTATTTATTGATTTTAGGCAAGCAACTTTATTGCAATTATTATAGAAGACAGGGTTCTTGGAAGAGTCCCAGTACTATGGCCAACCAGGAGACTGACAGAGGAAGAGAGGCAAAAATGATTGAGAATAAAGAGTGAGAGCAGAACTGTGGGAATGACACTGCTGCTCCAGCCTGCAACTTCACCTTCCTCCTAACTAGGAAACCTGGGATGTTCCTGAGCTTTTGGTCCAGAAGTGCACTCTGTCCCAGCCCCATGTCCCTCTCTCCCCATCACATCTCCCAGGCCTTGGTTTGGATGGGGCCACAAGCCAAAGGCTGGGGGCAGAGGGAGCAATCAGCTAGGCACCCTTTCACGGATCAACGAGGGGCCATGTCCTTAGGCAGTCTACAGTGGTCAACTGCTGCCAGTCTGGAGCAGCCTGTAATTACCATCGGGGCAGCTGTGGAGCAGAGAGTGCTTTAAACATCACTACATAATTGCCTTTATATTGCTGTTCAAAAAAACTCCAAGGTCTCTGGGTACTTACTTATACAAATTTAACCATGAACGTATGACCCAGTTAAAACACAGGCATTTGCTTGAGTAGATGTGACCTGACCTTCTCATTCAACGCTTTTGTTCTTTCAGTACCCCTTTCATAGAAACCAGCATGCTGACATGCTGGTACATGTTTTACCTTTTATACTTTTTATTTTATGTCCTTTAACCTATTTTTTATCAGAAATGTGGTTTATGTAAACATGAATTCCTATCATCTGTCTCTATCATCAGCCCCCAGAGCTTCTGGACTATGTGGCTCACTTTCAAACCAGTTTGACAGAAGGCCAAACGTGCTAAGTTCCCAAAAGTTAGGGGAAAGTAGAAAGCCAGATGAGAAACCTCTGGGAATAAAAGTCCACAGGAGACCTAACAGTCATATTCTGTAAGTGAATTAACTACTTGGTGTTTTGCTGAATTTTAGTTAGATTTCAAGGATTGTTTATTTTGGGTTGATCTGTTCAGCATGCCAGCTGGGAATCGTGCAGCAAGAGCAACAAAGAGTTCTCCTATCCGACTGTACTGCATAAGGTACATTTACACTGTGCAGCACAGCACTGTGCATAGATCCGTGAGCTGGCAGAGACTCAAGGTGACTTGACCATACAACATGGCATTGGGCTACAGAATAAGCCTGAATGAGGTTTTGCATCCCATTCACAAGCACAGGACCTGTCTTGCACAGGGCTTTGCCTCCACTGCAGTAGCAGGCATATTGTCTTTAGCAGTTGGAAAAGAAAACAAATTAATTGTTAATTATAGACTTGAGCTTCACTACAGGTTGGGAGTTTTGGTGGAGAAAAAGCCCTGTGTGGGTTCCTTTGTGACATGACAAGCAGCTACTGTCCTACCGGTTCCTAGGAGTGTGCAGTACATGCTTCATCCATTTGTTAAAGGCATTGTGGATATGGAAACCCTGTTAATCAGACAGCTCTGCCTTTTTCCTGGAGACATATATTGACCTTCTTCCCTTTTAGTTTCCTGGTTCCAGGGCCCCACTGGCTGATGCTTGTCACAGCCCAGAGAGAAAGCTGGTTAGAAAAGCGCTGCCCAGCAGTCTGCTGCAGGTGGGTCACCAGCCGCCACCCCACCCCACCTCCACCTTCTACTAGGAGATGAAACTTCTGTAAAAAAGACTTTTCCTGCATGCCAAATACAGGGTGTGTTTTCCTTGTACCTCTTTTAGAACAATTTTCTAGATCCTGAATTCAATAAATAAATCATGGTCACTCTTTTTTTACCGTACAGTATCCCCCTCAGGATCATTGGCCTCCACCGTCACCACCGGGGTATTGACGGGAATGTCTTCAGACACTTCTGCTCTGTAAACTGCCTTGCGGAAAGCAGGTGGCTCGTCCACATTTGTTACGAAAACTTTAAACAAGGTCAGGGAGCTTGAGTTGTACTGCACGCCTTGCACCAACGGTTCAGGGTTTGTGGCGTTGATCACCAGGTTGTACACCGGAGCTGCTTCAAAATCAAGTGCCTGGATATATCAGAAAAAAAAAAGATGCTTTAAGCGATGGCTCTGCTGCTGTGGGGAGCTCCCATGGGAAGCCACAAAGTCCCCCTCTTCTCAAGAAGATTGCATCCCAGATACAGATGAAATAAGGGAGAGCTGTCAGGAGCAAAATGACACAGGGAATGGTCAATTTAAATGAAACCATATGCCCATTTGGAGGCCTCCTTGGCAACCATATAATTGGCAACCATATAATTGGCAACCTCCTAATAATGTTGCCACCTGCCTAAGTTAAATAACTATATCCTGTTTACAGCAGTAGGATTTATAGTCCTGTATGAGACGGCCTTCTATGACCTCTGGGTGACAAAAGCCATGCGAGGGTTGTTACGCCATGGAGTTTCTCACAATAGCCTCCTTGGGAAAAAATGACACTGAGGTTGAGCCTGAAGATGTTCCACCAAATGCTGCATCTGCCTGCCCTTGGCCCACCCAGTGGCAGGTGAACTGAATGCAAACAATGTCACCTCTTGGAAAATGAGTGGTAGCTTTTCTGTACTCATAGTTCAAGCACCTTTGCAGAGGCTAATTTCATAGCGAGAGCTTTCATGGATGCAGCAGAAAGTGTTCCTTATATTCCTGTCTCCAGCATTCAACACATGGGATATATCACCCACCACAGCATGCGCTGACCTTGGCTTTCTTGCAGTTAATATTTTCCTCATCAGGAACAAACTGCCCCTCCATCCTGACATTGAGATGTACTGGGGCTCATTTGCACTTCCCATTGCAAAAGCCACCAGAGGCCCAGAGCACCATCAGGGAGCAGGACCTGCCCCATGACAGCCCACCACCACGACCACACCCCATGGAAGCATTTATCTGGCTTTCTCTTTTCCAGAAATGCTACTGTAAAATCAGTCAAATAATTACTTTTTTTTTTTTCCTTTATAGTGCATAAAGATCTACTTCACCATGCAGAGTCTGCTCTGCTGGAGAAGGGACCAGCAGCAGAGCCAGCAGAGGGATCAGCCGGTGGCGGTGGGTGGGTAGGGGACAGCAAAGGCAGGAGGATTGGTGTGCCTGAGCACTGTACAGGCACAGTGCCCGAGCCCAAGAGTGGAGCCTCCTGCAGTCTGCACCATGCTTAGGGTGTCCTCACACCACCACCAGCCAACACCCCCCCACCCTGCAAATCATCACCAGGGCTGTTACTGTTTATGACAGATAAGAGAACAGTAAACCCATCTATTCACCTTGTTAATCCTTACAAATCCTCGGTTTGTTTCAGAATCCGTCTCTATGAAGAACGTGTTGTTTGGATCTCCTTCCTTCACTTGGTAAACGATGTAGGAGCTCCCTGTGGCAGGCTCATCTCCATCAGTAGCTTGAATTTCTAATATCACTGATCCTACTGGGAGATTTTCTGCAACAGTCACATTGTGATACTGAGAAGAAAGAGACCATTGAAACATGACACACTGAGCACCATCTGCAGATAAAAACTTGAGCACTACAACAAGTTTGTGACCCACAAGCACAGACGTATTTTAACCCACAGCAGTGGGTGCACTCCACAACAGGGACATAACCGGGTTAGAGAGATGTACAAAAGCATCAGTGAAGTGCCTTGCAGCAGTACAGGTGAGGTATCTCACTGTCCAGGGGAACCCAGAGCTGCAAGATGGGCACTACAGCCTCTGTGAAGTTGCTGCGTCCCCATTTTTAGCCATACATTTGTCAAAGGTGGTGGGATCTGTCAGTGGGTAAGCTACTAGTATATCAACAAACCTTTACCTCCTCTGTTGAAACCACTCCATGTTCATGCGATGCTCACAGCCACAGGGACAGTACAGCTGCTCTGTACCCAGTGAGCACCCTAGCCACTGACTGTTGAATATTTAATTGCTCCGTGCACCATAGGCTGTTGCCACATTAGCAGTCAAGCTCCATTTACTCTGTTTGATGTACGCCCTGACCCAGCAGTCTCATCTTGAGACCAGCTCCTGGTATGAGACCTTGACGTGAGAAAGTCAACAGCCTGCTCTGTGGGCACCTACTCTGCATGTATCTATGTTCCCATTATCATCAACAGAGATTTGGGCAATGCAATCAGCAAAGCCCAAAACCCAACAGAGCTTCCCCAAGAGGATGCCTACACCAGATGGGCCAGACAGCTCTCCTGAGCCCAGCACTTACATTGCCTACAGGTAGGGTGGGAGCTTAGACACCTAAATGTAGACACTCCCGCCACTGCAGCATCTGCAGGGAGGTTTGGGTCAGCAGGCAGACCCAAACAGAACAGAAGTTCTGCAGGTCTCTCTACGAGATGCCAGCACTTCTGCCAGAGGAAGAGGCAAGAGCCTGACACCAGTTCCTGAACCAAGAACCACCAGGTATGCATTTGGGCATGGATCACTGGACCACTGTTTCTGGTTAAAGAAAACAGAGACTTTGATTTCCATTCAGCTTCTGGGTTTTCTGGATACACTAATACTCTGTTTGGAAATAAACTTGGGAGATGTTAGCTTTTTTCCCATTTAGCTATTTTAGTTCATTTTAAAGCCTTTTCTTCCTCCTTTCCCTCCAGAACTTATATTTCTGGAATAAACAGCTTTAGTAGAATAATTTCATTCTCTACACATAGATTTCCACTGAGCAAATTACCTTATATTTCAGAATTAACTATGAGTCAATCCCACTGTCAACTGTCTAGATAGACCTCACACGCAGGCTTTGCAGCAGTACCTTGCCTTTATTTTCACTAGTGGATTGCTCTGTTACTTGTTCTGTAAGTGGTTGGTTTCCCATTGGCATTCTAAACACCTTGAACACATGCTCAAACCTTTGTCAGAAGTTGTTGGGACATCAAAAACAATGTTAAAAATACTCACATCTGATTTTTCAAAGATGGGAATCTGATCATTGATGTCAATGACATGTATTTGGACGTCACAAATGGTTTGGAATACTGCATGGAAAGAGAATAAACAACGTCACAGCAACCCTTCTGCTGAAAGAAACTTTCCTCTAAAAGGGTTCACTGTGAGCAAAAGTGAGCACTGCCGAATTTCCCAATTCAAGCAAAGCCCTGCTGTTGTAAAAAGCACTTGATCACTGATATCTCATAGTCAGTGACAACCTCCCTCTCTGTCTTACTATTCACCTTCCCAATTTCTTCAGCACTGTCCTATCCTGTTTCATTTCATTTTAAATAATCATCCAAAACAAATCACTGACTTCTCACACTGCAAGGTTTTCATATAATCTGCCCAAGTGATACTATGTCGACTACAGACATGTCACACTGCTTTCTGCACATTCCAGTTCCCCCATCCACAAGTTTTGCCTGACTATAAGGACTCCAGCACAAAGTTTTAAGCTTTGGTATGCAGTTTGATTTCCTTTCCATTCAGTAAACCGCAAAGGACTCCTGGGAATTCACATAATGGACAAGATTTTTTTTTTTTTTGAAGATTAATTTCAGCTCTTAATCTTTTAAAATACATTATCTGGACTCTCTGAGCAGCTGTGTTTAATTTCTTGATTTTTTTTCAGTGAGTCCCTTTGAAAGATTTTGGGCGAAAACCACAATCATGATCTCTTCTTTTTTTTTCCCCCCTTGTAGAAGGAAATCTCTTACTGGAGTACTTGTTAACAAGCTTCTCAGTTTATCCACGCTCTGCCCTAGAGCTGGTTTCCTTCCATACTTGCATTATGAATCATGATTAACTTCTCTGCATCTCAAGAACAAGGCAGTACAATGCCAGAGCAAACCAGCTCCCAGTGCTGCTGCTTCCAGTGAATCCTCCAGGTCTCCTCTCATCCCTTGGATGCCAAGCACTGGGGATGCCAGCTTGAACAAAATTATTCTGATGTATAACAGCAGACATTACATACCGGGATCTGTCACCAGCACCTTCAAGGAATAGTTGGATGCAATGCGCTTGTTTAATGAACGGCTAGTTAACTGCAAAATCCCAGTGTCTTGCTGAATAACGAAGAGATTACTTGCAGGAACAGCAGGAACCTGACTTTCGATTTTGAACTGCAGACGAGAGTTCAGGGTGTCCTCCTCATCCATGTCCGCAGCAGACACAGCGCCAATATGACTTCCTGTGGCAGAGGAGAAATCAGAGTCAGTCAGGTAACACAGTGGTCCTGTTCCTCCACAGAGGTACACACTAACCATGGTGATGTCAATGCAAAGAATAGAGGGGCAATAAAAATGCAATTGCACGGGAAACACTGCAATGGACACAATCATTTGACTTCTGGGAGCTTTTCCTTTAGCATCCCAATGAGCTGCTTTGGGCTTGGGGCAGTCCAAAAGGACTGGGCTGCTTGTTTTGAGCAGAAGAGGTAACTAACGACAGAAACTTCAGCTTTGAAACCAAATAACTGATGTGTTAGGGACAGATTTTGTTAGTGGTCCACTGAAGTCAAAGGCATTATGCTGGAGGAGCATCTGGGTGAGGGAAAATTGTCTCATGCCACTTTCAGAGCAATATTTCTGTATTAATAATAAAAGTGGTGTTTTTCTTTCTACATTCTAAGCAGTTGTCCAAAAATGTGTCTGTGGGAAAACGCAATTTTATGTTTTAAATGGGGCAGCATTTTTTAAGTAGGGGTCTTTGGTTTGTCCCTCTCAGGTTATTGAAATCCTTTCTACACGAATTACTGAAGTGAAAACAACAGGGCTATTTGCACAGGAAAATATTTCTCTAGGAGAGCTATATTTTACTCTCTGAGATCAGAATTTCTAGTTTTATTTGCACGCAGCTGAAAACAATAACGAGACCAGAATACGTATATAAAAGAGTAGAAGCTGTTTTCTTACCTCCACCTTCATTTTCTTGAACTTCAATTACAGTGAGGGCCTGCTGGCATACAGGGGGATTGTCATTAATGTCTTCCACAATCACATGAATCTGCAGAGGCTTGTCCACCAGTTCTCCCTGGTTATCTTTTGAGACCGCAAAGAAAACATACTGCAATAAGAATATTGAGATTAGATGTGTTGAATGTCCACTGTGACAATATTTTCCATTTAAACACGTAACTGTGGGAGCGTTGTATGCAAATTAAATATTCTGTTTATGTAAATATATGTTTGTTCAGTGTTTTCATTGGTTAATTCAGAACTCGTCCATCACACCTACTCAGACCCTGAGGTCTGAGTTCTCAAAATAATTTAAAAGTGCTGAATAATTCACTGCACTGCGACCTTGCTCTTGCAAATGTACAAGAAAAGCAGGAATATCACATTTTTGTCACTTTGCAAATTCATCTGTCACATACAGAGATAGGATGTCTCCAGCATATCTGATCCCTGACCTATTCTGTGCCCAAATTTGCTCAAAGAACAAAAGGAGACAGAGGGTTTTCTGTCTAAAAGACCCACAAATGGGGAACTTCAGGGTATCTTCACAGTTGCAACTGTAAGTTAAACTCTGCTTCTCCTGTGGAGAGATCCCTGAGGCCCCTGGGATCTGGAGTGGATCTGAAACATGCAAACCTCCTGCCTTCCACAAATGCCACTGCCTGCCTCCTGCTCATTCACCTACAATCCTGCCATGGTTGGTCCATGTTGTACATTACACGTACTCTGTGGGCAGCGATTGCTACTGCCAGCCCTGTAGAGAAATGCTGTAGGACCCCAAACTGAAAGCTGTTTACAGTGCAGTAGATAAATGTGCTTTCATATCTGTCAAATCATTCCCAAACAAATGACAAGAAACAAAGCTTTTATTTCTTTTTTTTTTACCCTCTGTCCTTTCTAGTGAGCTTTCTTGTATTTAGTCCCACACCAATAATCAGCTTCCTGCTATGTCTCTCCCCTCAGTGAGGTTTTATGTGTTTACTTACAGAATCCTTTTCTTCCCTGTCCAACGGTTCAGTCACATAAATAACCCCATTCTGATCGATGGAAAATGGGAGCCTGGACAGCCTTTCTCTTTCAAAAAGGCCATAAATTGCATCTGGCTCATTTGATTGCACCTAAAAACACAAAAATAAGTCAGGATAAGAAGTCAGAAGTGTAGACTGAGATTTCACAGGGATCGTTTCTGGACCACAGCAGAGAAGATTGCATTCCTGTTAGCTTCATAAGCCAGAAAATTAACAGTTTGGCAGGCTTTTGGGATGAACTGCAGAAAATCAGTCTGATAACGCACCTCTGCTCTCTGAATTGTTGTGGTGAAGTCATTTCACCTCAGCTTCTCCTGTTGTCCAGATGGGCTGTGAAACTTATCTTTTTATGGAAGGGTTCTGGGATGTGGAGCTAAACGGTGATCCATGAGAAGAAAGCATTTTATTTATCTGAATGTCTTGACACTAATTTATTCTATTTCCTTACACTGTCCATTCC
>NW_010117817.1:90538-109240 GCF_000699245.1 Pterocles gutturalis
GTTTATCTGATTCAGAAATGTGGAACAACAACCCAAATATCCAGCACCTATCTGCCCATAGGTGTGTGCATGCTCTTTACATGCATCAAAGTCTGTGACAAAGTATCTTTAGTGAAATGTTTCAGATTTAAAACTAAATTGGGTAAACAGACTGCCAAATTAATAAAGGAGTCGGTATTACTGTTTATGTTTTATACTATATAGCAGCAACTGCATTTCATTTTCCCCTAGGCAGAATCAACATGTCATTGTTTGCCGTACAAGTAACCCCAAAATAGGAGCACCGTCGCATGTCAGATTTTCTTGCACCTCTTTTCACTCTGGACTTCCTTGGGCTGTCACTGAGGCCAGTGGGAATAGCACCGAGTCAGATACTCTTGCAAACAGGACCCGAGGAATCCTACGGTGTCCAAGGGATGACAGCATTGGGGATGTCAGTGCCAAGGCATTTTTCAAAGTCAAACATTTCTGAAAGGCTGCTGGCCTGTTAGTTAATGTTTACTGATTTATACATCGCTATCAGCCTGCAGGTATCTGCAAAATATTTTGCGTTTGCACTGTGAAAAGAGGAATATCGCGGGAATGCAAGATGCTGAAGGAGGGCATTTGAGTCCTTCCTAGGTCCTTTGGATATCTCAGGTGTGCTACGTCACACAAAACTCGTCACAGCAGATGTCCCTGAATCTGAGGAGGGACTGACAAAGCAGGGCTGCAGTGGAGCTGGTCCCCTGCCAAGCTCTGTTGTGGATGGAAGAAGCTAACCTAAAAATAACCTTCAGTAGGTTATCTCTTGGTTTGCCCAAAGCCTGGAGGGCCCATGGTGTTAGAGCGAGGCTGGAAGTGCTCAAAGAAACCCATTGGGAGAGAAGAGCGGCACATCCACAGAAGCACCCAACTGCCACGTGTCTGTCTGGGAGCTCCTTTGGGGTGTCTCAAGAGCTTTCTCTTTCATATTGTGCTAAACAGCCCCGTAAAGGACCTTTTTTCTTCTAGTTGTTAGACTAACATAATTCTCCAAACGTTTCCCCTGTCCCTGGGGTATTCTCACACACAGGCAGTGCTGACACCCTCTCCACACCAAACAGAACACTGCAGTCACTCTAATGTTTGTGTTGGCTGTATCTCAGTCACCTTCAAACCATTAACTTTCATACTAACAAGAAGTTAATGAGACCTGCACTAAAGATCATTTCCAAAGGATACTATATAAAAAATACCTGGGAGGTGCCAAAGTCCATCTGAAGAGCCTGGTGTTGAATGCAGTGGGCACACCTTCACAGGTAGCTGGCAGAAAACGACTTTGTGGCACCAAGGAGAGGTGCACAGAGCACAGTCAAGGGCCCTACCTGGCTGATGTTGACAGGGTGGACCTGGGTTGAGTTTTCTTGGATGCGGATGGTGGGGGGAGCTTTCCACAGGCTCTCTTTCACAGTGATGGCCACATCGACACTGCTGCTGAAAGCATTCATTGTCATCCCTGCCATGTCCTTCACAATGACGACGAGCGTGAAGCTGTCCTGCTTTTGAGGATCTAAGTAAAAAGAGCCTAGAGACAGAGCAAAGACCCAGCTGAAATGAAGCAGAGGCTGTGGAGATGGTTCATCTGCCCATTGCCTCCCACATGCACCATGCTTCTTCATCCGTTCCATGCTCACTCCTTAGATGGGTTTCTGTGCCAAATCTCAGCAAGCCATTTCCTCTGGCTTCTCTGAATGATGCAGCACAGCATCATGCAGACATGATGGTATGAGACATCTTCCTGTGGTCTCATGTGGTGCAGGTGTATCACTGAACAGCCCTCATTCCAGTCAGCAGAAGAGACAGTGTTTTTAAATCATTTCAGTTTAGTTGGGATCATGTGGCTGGCTGAGTTTTCTCATATTTCTTGTTAATGCTTTTGGTTTTCTAGGTTTCGAGGAAGAGAATTAATCCCAAGATATGACTCAGCATAGTCCTGAGGGCCAAAAGATCTACCTCCCTTCTCAGTGTACCTTTAGATCCCAATCTCCATTTCTGCTGATTTCCCCTGAATTAGGTGGGACACAAACAAAGTTCCCCAAAACCAGGGCCTCAGTGGAGTACATCTCACCGACTACGTTTATTCAGAGTTTAACATCAGAGCTGTGTTGTTGTTTTGTTCCTGGGTACACCCGAGAACTCATGCTTGCTTTTTGACAAACAAGAATGTTTTTACATACCCATCTTACTCGGTGAGATTGCTCCAGTTACATTATCGATCTGGAAAAGCATTTCTGTGTAAGGATTGGGAAAATGATGGAGAATGCTGTACGTCAGCTGTGCATGGGGGGTTGTAGGATCATCGCGGTCAGTGGCGTGGACAGACATGAAGGGTTTGCCTGTTCAGATTAGAGAAGAAACAGTGCTAAAAGGAGACTGACACCTCCACACATCGTCCATTCAAGCAGAGCTCTCAAACCAGGAAGGCAGCATATGGGGAGCTGCCGCTGTTTCATAACACATCTCTCACGGTCCCCCCTCCACCACCTCAGCTTAGGAGGATCACAATAGGTGTGAAGGCTAGTTGATGAAGAAGGTGACAGATCTAACTCAGAGAGCTATGTACCACCCAAGAATGCTTGCACCCAGAATGTAGGTCACTGGTATCTCTCTTTAAGGCCACTTTGCAGTCATACAAATCAGTTCAACCCAGAGCAGCTTGAGAAAAATGCCCTACAGCTGTGACAGTTATAATTAACAGAACAATCATACAGTGAAAAAAAAATACGGAAATGCGTGGTAACATAAGTGAATTTTGGCCTTTTGATCACCAATGTAACATTCAAAATCTTTTTGACTTGGATGCAGTTGAAGAACACAGTAAAAAACTGCAAAATAGCTTTCTGATCCCATGGAGCTTTATATGCATATTCTTTAGCAAAAGTTTCTTCTTGAGTCCATAGACACAGTGATAACAGGTGTCCAAGTTCTTTGTTTCAGTTTAAATATATCAGTCTCAAACTGCTCTTCAGTACTTTCCTGATTTCTGGACTGGATCACTGCAATCCATAATCTAAGACCCTCTCCTAAATACTCAGGTACAGCCCATGTTCTGAGAAGCATCAGTAACAGTAAACACATACCCCATATCTACACTGGCATTTTATTTCACTGAAATGCAAAGACTCGCATATTCTTAGCATTCTCTTTCTGTATAGTCTTTGGCAACCTTTAAACTTTAATGTCCTTCTAGCATAGGGTTTTGGGTTTTTTTCAGTGCAATGGAGAGGGCAGCAACATTTGCCTGTCAAGTGATACTCAAAAAGCAACAGGTACTATGATATATTTCTGATTACATTCATCCCTTTACACCACATAGTCATCACCTCTTTGCCCTTTCATTATATTTTGCATGCTTGTATCCTTATTTTGTACAGTCCTGGGGGAAGGAAAAATGATCTTTTTTCAGCTTGTTGAAGTATAGCACCCACTTTATCTTCCTGTTTAACTAATCTACCTAGCTTCCTGTTAATGACAATATTTAATCATTATGATGATTACCTGGACGGGAGTTCTGCCTCACTACTCCAGTGTACTTTGTCTGGTCAAATTGTGGTGGATTGTCATTGATATCCTCCACGTATATTGTAACAGCATATGGACCTTTCACTACGTTGCCTTTTTCATCCAGACTTTCCACCTTGATTTGGAAAAAGAAGGAACAGCAAAGAAATATTTTCACATAGAAAAATTAAAAGACATAAATGAACATCAGGATATCAAGTGCCAAGTCATTCTTACTGTGACGCAAATCTGGTGAGAGCCATCACTGGGTGGCTCCATTTTCAAGGACAAATTTACCATGGTAGCTCACCGACAATAATTCTTCACAGTACATAATGTCAACAAAACAAAATAACCTACTCCTGCTTCTGATTACACTTTTCAGAGGGCAATTTCTCACTTTCAGTCTCAACAGACTTCTTGTATTTTGCACAGCTTACACTTCATGCTTTTCTTTAAATACAAATAGATACTTTCTAAAGAACAAGGAGAAAACTCAAGTGTGATATTGTAAATATCAACCAGTAAAATAGGCTGACCTAAGGGTTTGTAAAAGAAAACTTAATTCTGATTACATTTTTGTCCCAAACAATTTGATTTCTTATTTTTCAGCCTTCTTTGACTTTAAAGCACCAAGTATATATTATGTCTGTCTGACTTAACTTTGTTTGCACATAATAGATCAAACAATGATTTTTTTAATGCCTAACCAAGTATCATTTTTCAGTTCTGCCATCACTACATCTTGTCTGCAAGGGCTTTCCATGGTTAGGGTTAATAACTTCTGGGGCTAGAAAATTGTCCTCTCTAATTCCAGTCTAAGGGGGCTTTAGAGTTGAGAACACAAAACCATTAAACCTGAAGTGCTAGACTTTAACAACATAGCTAAGACTAGCTAAAACGTCATCATGTACTCTGTCTGTTCATATATTGATCCTCTCACGATCATCTCCTTCTCAGTTGCTAGTGCCTTAGAAAAAGTAAATCCCATTTTTGACACACAATAAGAGCACAAGGCTATACTGAGACCAAAAGATTGCCTACCAGCTGTTCCATTCCCAACAATGTTTACAATAAGATCCTTAGGAAAAGAGTATAATAGCGGGACAAGAACACTATGCTCTTTCCTCTAATAGTCTCCAACATCTGCCAAACAGCTTTCTGCTGTATCTAACAGAGGTTAGATCTATGCCTTTGCATCTAAATGTCATTTACTCACACCATTTGTCAGTAAATAGATTATGATCTTCCTAAGTAGATTACAATAGTTTATTTTCCCATTCCAAACATGGATTTTACCCTATCAGTCTTCAAAGATAACAAGTAAATCTCATTCATGGGGCCAGATTTCACTGCCAGTCAAGTGTCCTCCTCATATTAGGAGAATTAAAGGACTGGTGTTGACATCAGGGTAATTTTTGTTTTCCCAAAATAACCTTCCTGTGCTAAGGAACATTTTCCTGTGCAAAGTCTTTCAGAAATATAAAACCATGCACCTTTCAGCAAAGTTCAATATTAAAAATGAAAATGCTGTCTGTAAATATACACAAAAAAATTAATTAAAAAATTCAACAGTTTTCCCTTAATTTCAGGTTTACCAAAAAAAGGTGAATATTAATAACCCTCCATTCCTGTCTTCCTCTAAGTTTTTACCTGAAGCCTGTGCACGGTTTTGGTCTCCCAGTCCAGAGACCCATTGAGATACAGGATACCTGTCTTCGGCACAATGTCAATTATTCCATCTTTTTCACCAGTTGCTCTGAAACTCACAGCAGGTGGCTCAGATGTGAACTAGAATGGGGAAAAATCACAGGGAAAATCATCCTCTTTTCAGCATTTTCACAGCATTTTCAGCATGTCTTTTAAAATCTATTGCTAAGAGTGTGCTTGGCTGGGGGAATGATATGCCAAGAATCTGCTCAAACAGATCTGCTCTTTTTGATGCTCAACAGGGGAGTTTTCACACTGTTTCCTGAATGCTGCAGGAAATCATAACTGTGGTGTCTTTCCAAAGCAAACGTCTGCTTAGGACAGGGCTTTGTCTGAGCACGGGAATGGAAAAAAATGACGCACATCCTCCATTTGCCTGGGAGCTGGATCTGTCCTTCTGTGGTTATGGCTTTGGGAAGAAAACCTCAGAGCTGAAGGAAAATGATGACACAAGTTACATGGAAACCCATTGTCTAGGAATGCTGATTTTATTTATCCCTGTCTTAGGATATCCTCTTAAAATGTGTTTGAGAGAAGGGGTTGTCTCCTGCTTTTTGCATGTAGACTTTTGAATTCCCAGATAGAGGAAGTCAAAGTTAATTTCCAATCCTCTTGGGGGACTGTTCTTCCCACCAGCACAGACGACAACACTACCTGTGAGGTCAGTGTGGGCAAGCGGGGGTTTTTGAGCAGAGTGGATACCAAGAGACACTTGATTACCTGGTAAATGAAGCGCACTCCCCCTCCTTCTGGAACAGTAAAATTCATGTCCTTCAGAGGCCCAGTTACATGGAGGTCCCCCAAATTCTGGCACGTAGCCTGTGAGAGAGAGAGAAAGGGATGGAGGAAAGCAGCTGAAGGATGTCGACTGTCACCACACACAAAGAGCAGCTCTCCATCACTGAGCCTCTTGAGAGTTATTTTGCTGTAGTATAATGAAGGAAACTCTTGCTGATTTGCACTGAACACCTCTGTGTTCTTTAGTGCACATCCATTTTTAAAAGCAGTGTTATTTATTAATTAATTTGAAAACAAACATTTGGGTCCTGACCTTTTCTAAGTACTACATAATTAAATGAGATTTGATCTGTTGTCAAGAGCAAACAGAAGCATCAAACAGCTGAAGGTAGACTGAGAGCAAGAGG
The DNA here is from genome assembly GCF_000699245.1 of Pterocles gutturalis. NCBI lineage: Eukaryota > Metazoa > Chordata > Aves > Pterocliformes > Pteroclidae > Pterocles > Pterocles gutturalis. The sequence goes on from NW_010117817.1 coordinate 96,916, forward strand.
AAATTCACAAAAGCATTTCTGGATCATCCCCATGTCCCCAGCAGGACCAGCCATGTCCCATCCAGGAGCCACACAGTTCTCTGGCGTGTCAGGAAACCCACCTGCGGATGGGGAGGAATTAGAGTTGCACCCTTTGTAATTTCCTCAGTAAATCCAGACTTTTTTTGTAAGGGAAAAAGGTGGACCTCACCAGGTCCCCTAGCCCACCACCCTCAGTGCCCCGGTGGACGGGACAAGCCGCTTGGGCCCCGTGCCTTCACATCAGTTACATGTGAGCGTGAACCGCAGCCAGAGCAAACACGTCCTGCTGATTTCTGGCTTCCACCTCATGGCAAAAATGCCGTGTAAGTCTGTCTCAGACTCTGTTTTCTTCTGAATGGCTGGCAATGCCTTCACATAGTGTTTTTTCTGGCAAATTTTTGTGAGTTTTATATGAGTTTTGTAACCACCCCCTCCCTAGTGCCCAAAGACCTCCAGACACCCTCCTGCCCTAATGTTTCAGGGCTGTTCTTGCTTTTGAACAAAAAAAGCAAAGCAAAAATCAGCCTCCTAGAGCAGCCCTTGCACACAAGACAATTCAGCCTACGGTTCAGGTAGTCTACCTGTTTCTTCAAAGGCAAGACCAAACTGCCTTGAACACCAACCCTTCTCTCCCTGTCACTCTCCTCTTGCCAATGCTGAGGAGCTGCCTGCCAGAGTTAGGGCTCCATCATGGGGCTGCACAGGTAAAATTCCCTTTTTTCTCAGGTAAAAATTACTTTATTCTGCTTTATGGATTCGGAATGCCATTTCCACCCTGTCCATCACGCCGTGGAGTCAGGCTCTGGAAATGCATGTTCTCTGCTGCATGACTTTTCCCCTGGATTTGGTCCTATTGCTGTTGGGACAGTTATTTGGCCTCTCTCAGAAAAGCACGACTTACATATCACCAAGGGAAAACTTAATTCTGGCTATGACAAAAACATAGCTAAGTTGAGCGCAATTTACCCTAAAGCGCTGCTCTGTGTGTGTGTGTGTCACAAGTGGTGTTTGAATAACGCCAGATTCTGCATAATAATAGCCAGAGATGCTGCCCTCCTCGCCTACAAGGGTTTGTGACTCTTTTTTGCAAACAGGAAAACTAGAATATTGTGAGAATTGGGGAAAGAGAGGAAAGGATGCTGGTGAACACTTAATGACAGTAGAAAAACATCCAAGAAAGCCATGTAACAGGTACACACATACCAGGAAAGAGTACTTTACAGATACCCTTCACTATTTTTGTTAAATGTTGACTGCTGGCCTCTGCCAGGGACAAGACAGAAGGACCCTGGATCTGACCTGCTATAGCTGTTCCCATATAGCACTGGTGGCCACAACCTGGCTCCCAGAGGTTTTTCCCAGGGCCATTTTGTGGAGGGGTTTTGCTTGGTCATGTTCCTTGCCGTGGAGGAACAAAGGCTGATGCTATAAAACCCAGCAGGTTCAAAGTGCAGGCTGTGAAGCAAGCAAGAGATATCTCTTCCTGTTGATTAAAATTACTTTATATGGACCATAAATATTTCCAAACGTATGTCTACAGCATGAATCACTATTCAGGGGCCTGAAGGGGAAATAAGGTTTTCTCCTTGGCCTGGATCCGCCCAGCATCCGTTTTGAAGATGGCTATAGTACCTGATGAGTGGCCTCATGGGGGGTTGGCACTGCAGCAGCTTTTGGAATGGGGATGAAAAAGGAGGTGCTCACTACTGCACATCAGTCCCACTCAGTAGGGTCTCCTTATTCTGAGACATTTTCTAATAGATTTGAATTTCACACATTTTTTTATCTTTTCTGTTAATTTCAGTTGTAAAGTAGAAGCCACTACTGTAGCCTTTATAAACATCAGTAAATCTATTGAATTTAATAGACGAGGACCATAAATAGTATAATTAATACATTTACGTTTCAGAAAATCCTCTGAAAAGAGATTCACATAGACGGAAAAATTAGGATAAAAAAAATCAATATGCATGGTTTGAACTATGTGCCATTATATGTCTTAGAATATATTTACTATGTCAGCACATGTATGGATTATAATACAGATGTCTTCACTGTTAGGCGTTTTGTTGCAGTATTTTAAAATCATTTCTAGAATGAAATCCACTTATTTGAAAAAGTAATAGCTAAGGAGGAAGTACAAGAGGTAAGATAGGTAAAGTGGTGTCTTTTAGGCTTTTTTAAGGTTTTTTTCCCCAATGATTGACATGTCTCCTTAACTTTTGGCCATGGGGTCACACAGGTGTCAGGGCCTTGCTCCCACACCCGGGGTCACAGCCGCGGTGCTGTACACGCTGCCAGCCTGACCTGCAGAGCCCGTCCCACGGGCTGGAGCTCAGAGCCTCGTAGGCAACCTTTGCCTTTGGCTTCCAGATAAATGAAGGAAAAGCTGTTACTCACCAAGTGAATCACGAGCAGAAACTGAAGTCCACACAGCTTAAACATGCTGGAATACTCTTTGCTTCAGCTCCTGCGAAGAAGAGGTGGCAGTCACTTTGAACCCATAGATTTGGCCCGATCTATTTGCAAAAAAAGGCTACTGCTAGTGTTTCCTGAACCTGTATGGAGGGAGGAACTGAGGACCGAGCTCCGAAGGACCAGGTGCAGCTCTGCCCATGGGAGGTGAGACCACAAGCATCCCTGGGCTGGCCGGGAAGCTTGTGTCCATCAGGTCTCTCCCCCACAGTGCAGGAGGTACCACAGACTGTGAGAGCCCCGAACAGCTGTCAGAGGTTGAAATTGGCACAAAACTTCAAGCCACACAACCTCACCGTTGCGATAATCCTGTGTCGTGCAAGCCCCATTTTCATTTTTGCTTTAGTGAAGGCAACAACACGTTCACAGGAAACCCTATAGCCACAAGAAGATGAAGGTCTTGCAGGGGCCATCCTGAGGCCTCTGTCTTTTGGTTACAGAAAACTGTTCGGCGTTGCTTGCAGAGGCAGAGGAAGCCTGAGGTGTTGGTCCCCCCTTAAAACAACATGGCTAGTGGAAACAAAATTTCCAAGTCCAAGGAGTACTACCTGCTTCGAATTTCAAAACAAAATGCTGAGCACACACTGCTGTGACTTGTGTTACATCCTCCTGGCAACAAGCTGGGTTCCTCAAAAATGAAATCCTGCTTTCTCACTACTTCTAGATTTAACAAAAAAGGACGAGGCCAGTTCTGGAGAGAGATGAAACTGGCATACAGCGCTGCCCTCTTCAGTGGTGCTCCATGTTATGTGGCTCACACCTACAGTTATCCTTCAGCCACCACAGCTCTGTCCCATGGATGCTCCCAAGGAGAAGAAGACAGCATGGAGGCACAGATCCCTCCAGATGCCTTCTTGCTTGGGCTTCCCATCATATCATTTCCCCCCACCTCCTTCTCTTTCCTCAATGGCTGACCAGAAAGGGGACCTGTAAATGTGGAAACTGCTGCCCACACTGCCGTTCTCTCCAGCACTCATTTCAGGACACAACCCTGTCACAGCTGAACCCAGGACAATGCCACAGGACTTCATCTTGCAAACCCCGTTTTGAGCAGGGTCTTACTGTGTATGTAATTGCACCCTTTGAAATTACTGGGCTCTTTCCTTGGGCTGGAGCTAGCTGTGTGCATACTGGAAGAAAATAAAATTACACTCCTTTGAAACCAGAAGGGATCAGGAAAATAATTAAATTTGTCAGGAAGCGAGGGCTGAAGGTGAACCCCTGGAGCTGCCTGGCAGTGGTGGCTGCTGAGCGGGTCCCCCACTGCCCTGCCTGCAGCCAGAGGAGCTGGGGCCTGGCACGGGACCGAGGGGTAGAGAGGCACTTTGAACCTCCTGAGAAGACACTTTGAACCAGGACTGCTCCTGATATTTCAGTTAGATAGTTGACAGAAATTTGTTCAGTTCCTCCATCTGTCCAACAGCCCCTCCACTCCCCTCCTCCTGGTCTCTTCTGAATACATCGGCCAGTTTCAGACACAATTAATAGCAGTGTAGGAATTTCAAAAAACTAATTCCTTATTAATTTGGGGAGGCAGGTGGGACAGAGGACCCAAAGGCATGCCCTCCCCAAGCGTAAGGCTGCAGCGTGTGCCCAGCGGCTGCGCGCATGGTTTCGTCCACCCCTCCAGGACAGTCACGGCTGTACGTGCCCCTTGGCCAGCCTGTGGTTAAGGGACACCAGGGAGCTAAAAGTGCTGGGGGACGGCCGGCAAGAGGTGAGGAAAAATGGTATGGGGTGTTCTGGGGATACCACAGTATGGATTCAGGGAAAAAAAAGAGGGAGCAAGACTGCTACGGGGAGGAGAAAGTTTAAGGAAGGCACACAACCAGCCCTAGCACAGGGGACAGAAAATGCTGGAAAGTGCACTCCTTCGTGTGGCTGTGCGACTTCACTGTGTCTCAGCCGGGTTTCTCCATCCAGATTTGACTAAGAAACACAGCAGTGGAAATACAGACATTTTGTAGGTTACAAGAGCCTTTGCTGTTCCCTTCCCTTTGAATATCAATACCATTCCCTAACGTTGTGCCATTTGTGGTGCCAGTCTCAAGGCCAGGGAGAGTGGCTTGATCAGCCCTTGACCATTCATTTTTGGCTAGAAGCTGCTACCAAGCCTCACAAAGCACCACACTGCCAAGGACCAAAGCTCCAAAATACATACTCCTCTGTCGCTCAGAATAGAATTTTAGTAAACATAAACTCATACAAATGTTTTCAATAACAGACAGTTTCAGGATTAGAATAGGATCAGCTTAACTAAAAGCAGCCTGAGATCTGGCTGGGGACTGGAGCTACATTTTCCCCTTCATTTCTTATTTTCATCTCAGTGCTATATCCCTAATAATCCCTTATGATTACCCTGCCTGAACAGAAATCTGTAGGATAACCATTGTACAAATATCCCAACGACTTTCAGTAATAAACTTTCAGAGAACAAAGAATATTCCCAGAGGTTAAGGATCAGTAACAATCACAAGTATTTAGTTCCATGGAAAAAAAAAAAAAAAAAAAAAGTTTGTGTTGATTTTCTTTAAATGATTGATTTCAGATGTTCAAATTCAGTAGAGAGAAAACAGAGGAAATTGACCCGAATCAAATACAAACCAGACTAAGCCTTAGCACAGCAGTCATCCATTTTATAAGGACAGCTGAGTTTCTAACGCTGCCAGAAAAGTCTTCAGCAAAACCATTCCTTCAGTTTTTGAAATCTTTCCATGAAATAACTGTTAAATCATCCCTTACCTGCGACATGAAAAGCTTATTTTGCTCTAAAAATGCTTCTTTCTTTCAGCTGTGGGAATCACCTTTGCACAGGTTGCTAGTGTCCGTCTGTGCTTCTCCACACAGTTTATAGTTCCTCTGACTCACCCTAGAGGTTCAGCGGCTCAAACATTAACAGCATGGAGAATTATTGATTCTTAATGACTAGGCGTGGTATGAAATGGCAGCCATGAAAATAAGCAGTGTAGGTTCAAGATAAATTACAGCCTTCTATACTTTTATGTCCTTTGGGATTTTCTTTCTGAATTCAGCTTTTTCGGTGGGGCTGTGAGAAATGAAAACGTGGTGCCTGGGTTGGAGCCGCAGGTGGAAGTTGTCCTTCCTATAGGAGAGGAGGTGGAAAGGAGAAGACATGGGCCTTGGGTGGAGATAACATTTGCTACTTGTCTACTCACAGGGATAATTCCCATTCAGATGACAAGAATTTGGAACTAAAGGTGGCTTGTTTTCACAGCAGATCTGTGCATGGGAAGGAGCCAGCCTGGATATGAAAATAATTAATCGGTCATCGACTCAGAAAGTTCAAATTCTGTCTGAGCTCTGCAACAAATTTGCTTTGGGTAACTTTGAACAAATCACTCCAGTTGCTCATTTCCAGATACTCAGCTCATAATGGATGTAATTGTTCCTTTCCCTTGTGTGTCATCTTCCTTGTCTGTTCAGGTTTTCAGCCCTTCGAGGGAACCAGTCCCTGCTAGTCTCTGCATGATAGCACCTGTAGTAAGGGGAACCGGAATCAACTGGACTGTAAATAAATATGGTAAAATAAATAATAAAAAAATTATATATTGTGAAAAAACTGAAGTTGTTAAAAAATCATAATCCTTAAAATGTTACATTTTCTGATAACTCACTTTTAACATTATGCTTATTTCAGAAGTTTTGAACAGGCTTATTTTATTCTCTCATGAAATGTTTCTTTTCATGCAGGTACTAACTTCTGCTTTCAATTTCCTCTGCATGTCAGATTGCTCTTGAACACTGTTAAATTGTTTGTTTAGCGCATTAAGTATTCTGCATCCAAAGAATGAAGCATTTAGAATCAATTACAGCTGGAAGGTGTACAATTCTGGGAAAGGTGAGCATTCTGTTTGTGCTTCAGATCACGCTTTTCCCTAGAAATCCACAGTTGTTTCTCCGAGAAAAAGCATCTAGACTGTACTTCCAGCATGTGCTCCATTTGCTCATGCACTCAGAATGATTCAGACTTTCTCAAAGCTTCCTGGTAGCAGTGAGTTATCTTTAGTGCACAGCTCAAAACCAGCAGTTTCCATTAAAGCATTAGAACTCATTGTAAATATAATAAGAGGGAGGGAATTGAACTTTCTTGGAAATATGTTGACTTTAAGTGACTTACATGCAGATTAATTGTGTACTAGTTGGATACAAATGAGAAGCACTTTCAGCACAAAGTATAAATTTCAAAACAGCTAGAATTCATAGTGCAACAACAAATTCACATAAACAAATTCCTCATGTCATTTTTAGCCCACCTGTACATGACAAGCGCAGAATAACTCAAGTCGTGATATCAGAAGTCAGAGCCTCATAAACAAGTTAGGCATTTGTCTTTCAAATGCTAGCTGTGCTTCATAGTCCAAGTGCAGTGGAACACTTGAAATAAAAATTTAAGGCACCTAACATGCTTAAATGAGTGCCTATATTTTTTAAAGCCACTGAAAGAGATGAGCCTGCTCATCCCTTATATCTTTCTCTGGCTGAAATAATTTCCCAGCTGCAGAGCAACTGCTTACAGGTTGTAACCACACAGGAAAAAAAAAATCTCCCATGTCATACACATTACAAAGTCCAGAAGCACTTAGGGCTTTACAACAGTCATAACATGGTGCCACAGATAAAATCACAAGAAGAAACTCAGCAGTGAGACTGATGCCTTGAGCCAGCTGTTTCTCTGAGTAAATCTGACGAAAAGAAGGCAAATGTCCAGGTGTTTACTGTGTGAATCATTGTTCAACGAGTCAGTTTTTCCAGAAACAACTCTTCTCGTGTCATTAGTCACATCCTTTTCACTCTTCCCATTTATCAGTTTTGTCATTCTTCCCTCACTCCTTTTTTATTTTTTCTTTTCGTGTTTTTACTTTTACTCCTTGTTTCGATTCACCTCATGTCTCTCTACGTACCTCTTCCACTTCCAAAACTAACGGGACCTCCCAGACCTCAGTTTCTTTCCCTTTCTCTTTGTTTAGAAAATATTTCTCTTATTCATCTCTTAGGGCATGATAATTTCACATCATCAGTATGTGTCAAAATGAGCTAGCACCAGTGGAGGAAAAAGGAGCATAGAAAAATAATGCTTAAAAGAAACTCAGGTTTCTAGTCCTCTAGCTCCTTTGCCTTTCCTGAGGCAGAATCAGTTACACCTGCAACCTCCCTGGTTGTAAAAAATTCGAACAACGGCCACTCCTAGTCTCCACAGGTAATCCATCGTGGTACTTCCACACTTCATTCATTATTGTACTCTGCATGCTGCTCAGTCACTCTCCAGCTTTGCTGATGAGCTGTGCCTCAGATTCTCCCAGGTGAGACTTGCCGGTGCTGCTGAGGACAAGCTCTTACAAACAATATTTCCCAAGCAATGCAATTCTTACCAATGCACTTATAAAGTATGTTCATGTTATCTTCATTGCATTGGTAGTTGCGCTTCCATAATTCTGATTTTGTCTGCATTTGCCTGTTATTTACTCACCTTTAGTGGTGTAACCTGCTTATGCCTGTCTTTGTGAGTCGGAGGGCACTGAAGAGCACTGACTTAACAAAGTAGTTTATTCTTACCACCCTTTCTAATATCACTTCTGCATTGGAACATATTATGCCCTTCATTTCATTTATAAAGAGATGGGGTCATTTCTGCTTATGTTTTTCTTTGGCTTGTTTTCTATGCAATCCTTATCAATAATCTTATTTTATAGAATAAAATTTTGCCTTTTTTAAAGTGCAATTTTTTTTCCTTTTCCCACTTTCCCTTTGCAAGGGACTGTGGTCTCCCATTGTGGTACAATTACCAGACACTTATATCACCCTTACCTCCTGTACTCTGGACTTCAAAATAAATATATTCATCCCCATCAACATTTCACTTTTTTCCCTGACAGTTTTCTGAAGCATTTTACCCTTCTATACAAGCAGTCCAATCTCAAATTATTTAGACAAATCTCTGTGGTTCTCATATTCTTGAGAACATATTAAGAGTTACAGGGCCCTATATTACTTGCATTTAAGATGTTCTTCAGACCTTTGTTTACATCTCTCACTCTATTTTGGTAGCCTTGACCTTTCTACTGTCTAGACCCCTGTCCACATTGAGGTAATTTATGCTTATACAGTGGTGCAAGATGCGGTGTTGGGCAGAGGGATCTTGGACAAAAAGCACAAACCAAGAAGACCAGATGGACGCATTTTTGTTAGTAATCATCCAAAGCAAGAGGCATAACGGTAAAGGGGTAAGGTGAGGGTGAACTAGGTAGGCACGTGTTGGGATAGTGTGATGGGTTAGCCCTTGGCTGGGGGCCAAACCACACACACCCGCTCACACAATTCCCACCCCCACCCAATCATAGGGAAGAGAATTAAAGGGGTAAATGGAAAAGAGGACTCGTGGGTTGAGATAAGGCCAATTTAATAACTAAACTATAATAATATTGAAAATAATACTATATACAAATATACAATGTGATACTGCCCCCCACCCGATGACCAAAGGCTCAGCCTGCTCCCGGCCAACGATCCCGGAGAAGTGACAGAACGAGTGACACACAATGATACTGCCCCCCCCACCCGATGACCAAAGGCTCAGCCTGTTGCTGGCTAATGATCCCAGAACACACTCACGATTCCCCCAGACAGGGGGGGGACAAAGCATGGCACTGATTGTTCAGCAAGTTCCCTGCAAAAAAAAGCATAAGCGGATGTATCCAGCAGTTCATGGTACTAATGCTTGATGGCCAGGGTGAAAGAAGGTACACCACCTGTGCAACCTTGTTCTCCTACCCAGGAGAGACAGCTTTCTGACTGGGCCATGAATGCTTGTGCCTTGGATAATGAAAATCTTGCCTGAATCATCTCTGTTCCCAGAACTTGATATTCAGTTTTGACCTGCTAACCTTAGTTCTCAGTTGGATCAGTTATCTGGTCTGAGAAAGTCGATAACAGATCACCAGGAGCTCAGGTGAGACAACTAAAAAGGTCCCCACAATGCCTCAGAAGCAGAGACACTCCCTGTTTGGTTTCTTCCTTGGAGCTGTCGCTGTGAATTGCCCATCTGCTGGAAGACACGGGCTCGGTCCTTCCTCAGGGAAGCTCGCAGGCCGTTTCCACCCCGCTGAGGGGCATGCCCCTTCCCCGCTTCTGCTGCTCTATGTCTTCAGCATCTTCATTTGGCTACCCTTGGAGGAATCCATGTCTGTTTTAGTGATAAATTCTCCCAGCCATGGACACATCTCAGCCTGGCAGCCCTTCACCCATGTGGTACCTCGTTCACTGCTCTCACTGACACCGACGCTACCTCACAGCTCAATAAATCCACACCAGGACTTGGGCAGAGATATCTCAAGCTGGTTTCATTTGCAGGTTCGTCAAAGCAGGAGGAAGCTGATTCAAAAGCACGCCTGGCTGTGACTGGGCAGCACATCCCCACCTTTGTCCCCAGAGGGTCTCCTTGAAGGCCTTGGTCAGCCCCAGCCCCACAGAAGTTGCCCCACACCTGTAGTGCTGGCCGCCACGGCATCCGCCTCTCCCCAGGCACTATCTGACCTCTCCCACCGCACGCAGACAGGCTTGCCTTCTTCACGGCCGGCACAAGAGACCCGTTGAGAAGTTCTCCCATTTGCTGCCGCCAGGTCCTGGCCCCTGTTAGGGGTTGAGCTGTCAAACTCTTGGGCCATTAAACTGGCCCAGGTCAAGATGATAGATTTTAGTTTCCCTTTTTCTTCTTGCAAGCAATGACATAATGGAACTAAATGGCTCTTCTGGAATAAACAATGCATATTCTAGAGATTACTTGTGTTTACACTGCTTATTGCTAGACCTCCAAAGGAGATTAAAACTTGAACTCCATACTGAAGCACAAGGAAATTCACTTTCTTTCTACATGCTGGCGTCCTCTAGCTAATTCTCACAAGGTCTTAGAGTGGCACGTGCATTAGAAGTTATGAACTGCACATTTCAAAATTGCATTTTTTCCTTATAAATGCTGAAGAAGCATTTTTTAACCTTTTTCATTCATTACTCAGTACATAAAAAGACATGCCCACAATTTGCACAGCTCAAAATATGTAACGCTGTGTCAAAACAAAACAGGAAAGCCAAGTCTTTTCTCAACTGTAGCCTGTTTAGAAAGCATGATGGTATTATGACATGAAACAACCATGAAGCTGGCAGGCTGACACTATTTTTTGGGTATTCACGCCTGTATGTAAATGCAGATGGCCTTAAGACCGATGAAACAGATGGTCTTAGAGCACTCAGTCATCTGGATGCACATGCCCACCTGTAGGACACTGAAACAGGCACAACAAAACCAATGAGTCACTAGGGCTGTGTTTATCACTGTGATCACAGATTCTGCTGCCTGGACTGTTACATATAGCAGTGACGGATAAAAATCAGACATAAGCCCAGGAGCAAAGCCCAGATGCCAAGATTCCCCTGGAAGCTGAAGCAGGACTCAGTTGCTCTTCGTTTCCCTTCTCCACTCCTCAGAAGCAACAGCCGGGCAATCCCCACAGACCCTTGCAGGGATCTGGGGCTCTGGGTCCCAGCTGTAGGGACAAACCCTTTCCTGCAGGGATCCAAGGCCCAGAGCTGGGGCAGGCGCTCATGTCCAGCCCTGTGCTCAGCCTTCCCCAGCCCCCAGCACCACGCAGCTCACTGCTTCTCCTGCCCACGTCCTGGGTTTGCCCTCCTGAGGTGTTTCACTGTCCCTGTTAGCTGGGACAGGAATACGGTCTTGGAGCTTTGGGGCTGGATTTTAGTCTGGGGCTCAAGTGCTTAAGAAAAAAGCCCAGCAGTGTTTAAGTTTTTTCTTCTATCTGGTTCTCAACCTCTTTATTAAAATCTTCTATTACAATATGAAATATGCATATGGTGCAATATCTATATGGTGCACATGCATAAATGCAGTATGTATTTGGTGACAAATTAAAGCCAAACTGAAATTCACTGGACCACACACACAAATCTGCAGTTCCAGGGCAGCCCCGTGTCCCACAGCTCATCTGGGAACCTGGAAAACTGGCCTTTGAATGAAATCATCTTTCAAAAACCAGCACAACCAACTAGAAGCTGATGCCATCTGTCTCTCTCCCTCCCACCTGCCCAGCTTTGAATACGAAATGAGTTTCTGCTGCGCAGGCTTTCCTGACCCTCACTTTGCCCTGACTCTGTAAAACCAGCAACAGGGCATCAGTCCAACACCATTGTCTCAAGTTTGATGAGTCCTCTAAATGGTGGGATTCATTGTTGCCATGCCACCATAAATCTGAGAAATGGAGAGCTTGACCAGTGAAGACAGAACTGCTTCAGCTTTACGGTTTATAACCAGCTTGTTCTGCTGGGATGGGTTAAAAAAATAACTTTCTTAGCAGGGATCAGGCAATCCTGGTTTATTTTCCCCTGGTTTTAGCCCTTCTCTTGCCCACGTACCAGTGTTCAGACTGACACTGCTTTACATCACAGGGTGGAACTTTTACAGCCTGATAAGATACCAAGTGGCTCCCTTGAGCACAGTATGTCTCATAAATATTTGTCCAGGCAACTGTAACAGCAAGAAGAGCAGCAAACTTCAGCTCATCGGGAATTCTTACTGATAGCTGAGTTCCCCTAGTACATTTCCCTAAATAACATCTGCATTTCCAACACTGGATTGGCTTCCTTAAAGCCTTTGACAAGGGTAGGAATTGGTAGCAGGGGACTGAGTATTTGCATCGATTTTGGCTCTCAGTGAAGGTATGTTTAAGTATCAAATTCAGGGTTCGTCAGAGCACATTCTTTTTAGAGGAACTGATAAATGACCATGAATGTAATTCCTGCT
>NW_010117817.1:109264-148511 GCF_000699245.1 Pterocles gutturalis
CTCAGCAGGACCACAAGGTCTGGTTGCATGCATGCCTTCCACTGAAAGTATTATGAACTCCCAGAGAAGTGCTGGGAGGTGAGCCTTCTAGGGATCTGGCTATTTCATTTCAGAGTCAGGTTATGTGGCTTACATCATAAACCTGAACCAATGCTGACACTGACCTTTATCTGTTGGAAGGAATTTTACATGCATTAGAGGCCAAGCTAAACACAAATAATCTCATTTATTTCAATTACCTACTTTGGTGATCAAGACCTAGTCGCACAGATGAGCTGTTAGAGGAGAAGGCCTATGGTTTGCAGGAGAGGACAGTGACATTTTGTGTTGCAGCTACCTACAATGAATATATTTAAAGGACTGATTCCTGTGCTTAGAATAGAAAATGCCAGAAATATCACATAATTTTAACTTCTGCCAGCAACGGATACCCAGCTTTCATTGGCACACCATACACAAGCTCAGACCTCAAGAGACTATTTCTGTGACTAAATAGCTATGGTATTGGGCTATCAGTGCATGGACTTCGCGTTCATTTCTTCTGTACTTCCAAAGATTGCAGTGTGACCATTTTAGCTCTTAAAAAACCTCATTTGTGACTTATATGGAAATGCCTCCCTGAACGTTCACCTCTGTTTGCTTGACATTAATGGAAGCCGCATGACTTAATGCCCCCCCTCATTTCCCACCTTAAAGTCTCAAACTTGCATCTGTCTCATTACCTTTCAAATTAAAAGGGCTGCCAGTAGGATAAATTCATCAATTCAGAGTTACCTCTGCAGCTCAAGGTCAGTGCAGCCGGAGGGTGAACCAGTGCTTTTAACATCGCAGTGCCCGCAAGCACTACTGGGACCAACATTCACCCTAGACCCCAGGGACTGAGGACCAGCAAAGCTGCAACTAAGTGTTAGCATTCAAGGGTTAATTTCATGGTTGAAGACAACAGGAAAACAGGACAGACTTCTTCCTGAGGAACCCAAACACAAGGTTAAAGGTTTCACTAAGAAACCGCAGCATGAAGCTGTTTCCTTTCACTCCAAGACTCCAGAAAGCTGTTGCAATTGTCTGGGCTTGAGTCAGAGAAGTGCCTCTAGTCTGCTTTCAGGTTTGCATTTGCCTTCCATAGCTGCTTTCCATAGCTGCTTCCCAGACCGTATCCCCAGCACATGTACGGCAGGGCAGGGCTGAGCAAACAAGCGCCCGGCACCCAGCAAGCTGGCAGCTGCAGGGCAGGTTCTCCTCCCAGTCCAAAGGGAGACCAGCACGCTTAACAGCACATCTATAAAACAAAAAAACAGCTTGCTGAAGAACAATTTGCCTGAACTTCTTCATTTTAATGGGTCTTCTATAAGTGCTGAGTGGACCCAGCAACTCATGGGATCTTGAATAAATTAATCAATTACTGGTTAATAGTACATTTACATTTAGATAATGCATTATAGGAGTTCCAAGTATTTTGCACACTTGGATTAATCCAATTCTGCAAGATCTCTGTGAGAAAAAAATTACTCCTTTCCACAAAAGTAATGCTGCCGCCAATTCCAGGAATTAAAAAACCATAATTCAGGCCCCAAAATACCATGACAGGCTTAAAAAGGTCTTAACAACAACAATAGCATGAATGAATGTCTTGTTATTCACCTTTTGCCATGTGACGGATGATGCTTCTTTATAGTTATGATTAGGCTTTTTTTGAGCAAAAGGAAACTTCTCACATATTCATAGAATTGTAGAAGCTATCAAACAAAAAATAAGATTGTTTCAATCTGGTGTGCTCAGAAAACAAAAATGTCACTTTGAACTTTCTGTATTTTTTTTCAGATGAATTAATATGCTGTTTGGAACTACAGAGATATTTCGCTCCTATCTTTAACTAATCTAAAGCATAAAGAGGTTGTTATCAGTCTAAGGACTTCGAGTTATGTTTGTGAAACAGTAGTAGTGGTGGGAAATTTTTATGAATTACTTTTGCTGAAAGTTAAACAGCACAATGAGCAGCTAATGTAGAAAGAGAAGCGATACATTCCCAGCGCCTTTGATGTTTGTGCAATCTAGCGTGGCAAGATCACACAAAGGAGAGACGGGATGAGGACAGGGTATTGCTCTTTGTTGTAGCTGGTTGGGGTTTTCTAATAAAACTGAAGGTTTGGGGTTTTTTGTCCTTTGTTGGCCAAAACATGTTTAGCTACATTCCTATTTATTTTGGAAACATTTTAATTTTTAGTTCAGTGTTCAGATTTCTGCCGGTGATAGGTTTTGCTGAGTTTCTCTTAGCTTTAATCTATTTTGGTTACAGTGCTGCATTACTTGTGCAAAAGTGTCTAATACTTTGTATTTATTTATTTATTTATTTGTTTGTTGCATTTAGAAACAGAGAAAATCTGGCCAGGAGGTGCATCCATCACTTTTGCTCTTACTGCAGTGGCTTAGGGGGGCAGCCATTCGCCAGCCCCGCAAACCACGCGGGCAGTCCCGGGTGGGTGCAGGTGTGCACCCCCCTCGCCCCAGCCAGCTGCACCCCAGGGAGGGTGCTCCCGTCAAGCCTCAGCTACTTCAAGTGTAAACTCTGACATCTGTCCAAGTCAACTTCACTTACAGCACCGCACAGTGCTTTGCACCACGCTGACTGTGACATCTGGAGATGTTCCCTCGACTCTGCTGCAAAGTCAGTGATTTCCAGGGGAGCAAAGAATTGTTTCTAAAGCTGCAACGGCATCAACTAACTGCAAGATCACCTTTGTCAGACATTGACACTTTTATTAATTCTCTCTTAAATTATAGTTTTATTTCAATATTTGTTTTTACTAAGAGTTGAAATTTTTTTACTTAAAAAATGCAAATCAAGTTATTTTATTAATCCCCATTAAGAGCTCTTTTACTACCAGTAACATCTTAACACAAAAAGAAAGAAGGAAACACAAGCCTATTACTGTATTTGATATTCTGGTTATTTTTACAAGCAGGCATGAGAAAAGTAGCAGGTTTTTATAATGATCCAGCATTTCAGGTAAAAATAAAAGCTGGACTTGTGTGTATATAGTTTGAATACAACAGGATTTTTACAGTTAATTCCTACAAAGTAGTAATTACTTTTGGTAACTTCATGTCACTGCAAGTTTTTACTAAATTAAACTTGGTGAGCATGACAGAAGCACATTTATTTTCCTTATTTTGTTTTTGTTCTTTATTTTTGGCTGCTTACGGAATCCAGTTTTAAATATGCCCCATGTGCAGACTTTCTGCTACACTTTGAGAATGAATGTCAGTTTTGATGCTTTTAAGTTTGTTTTTCTTTGCTTTTAATATCTAGATACTCTGGAAGTTATGTGTGTATATTTTTATGTAGATATTTTCTAGGTTACTTGCAGCAAGGAAAGCAGTTTGGTGAAGAAGCACAAGTATTTGACATAGTAGAAATTATTCTATGATTCTAAATGCTGTGAAGGACACATGGAAGGGAATGTTACACAAATGTTAAATAAGTTCTGTTTAAATAGCATAGCATAGCATTGTTGTCTATTATAAATAATAAAGATTTTATTCATATAACATATAAATGCATGTGTTCTTAATTTATTTGTAAACATTAGTTCTTTACCTTTTATATGCTTAATATAAACGCTGTGTATCTTTAGCACAATTCCATGTATCTGTAGTACTGTTTTAATTTTTGTTACTAATTTTTAACCAAACAAAAAAAAAAAAAAAAAAAAGATTTTATCTGAGGTCTCCCATAAATATATTTTCATGCCATTGGGGATTCCTGTAGGTGACTTTTGCTTTGGTATTTAGACAACAGTGACTATTGTGTGAGGATCTACACAAGATGCAGATGATGACTGCAATCAAGACTTGCTTTTACAGTGGTGTCTACTGATTGTTCAAAGCTGGAGTTCAGTCAGTTACTGGGGAAGTTCTCTTGGCCGGTGTTGTGAAGCACACAGGTGGCTTTCTATTGGAAGAGTATAGCTATTTAAGAGGAGGAACAAAGATTCTGGGTGCATGATGGACACGTTATTTTATAAGAAATAGAATTTAGTTCTGAGGACAAGAGCTGTGACCATCATGTGTGCCCCCAGGAGGGCTTCTAGGAGGAACGTGTGGGACCAGCCATAGTGGTGACAACCAGCCATCGTGTGTGCTCCCAGGAGGGCTTCTAGGAGGAATGTGTGGGACCAGCCATAGTGGTGACAACCAGGGCACAGCTGTCACCCACAGGAGCCAGCACGGCCGAGCTAAGTGGGCATCTGGCACAGAAGAAGCCTGCTGTCCCCTTCACTGGCTGCTGCTCACTGCTTCCGAGTGGGATGCTGGCCCTGGGCATTGCTACTGATTCAATTAATGGTTTATCTCTCTCCTGCCATTGCTTTGCTGTCCTTATGGGCAGAAAGGAAACTTTCTGGCTGGCTGTGTTACAGATCCAAGTCACATTCAGCTCTCATTTACATGTACTTTGAAAGGGAAGATTTGCAAGAAAAGCAAGAAAAAGGAAAAAACAAAAGAAAACACAACGTTCTCAAGGGCCTTAATTATACTAGCTTGGGAGAATTCAAAGCCACCAGGTCACCAGCTCACTCCTTCATTTTTCTTTTGAAACAGAAACTTGTACTTCTTGTATGCCCCTCAAGGTCCTTGCTGGCTTGCCAGTTTGACAATGAGCCCATAGCTGTTACTGATATACGCCCTTTTTGCTGAGCAGCCATGGACTGCTGGAGGGACCAGCTCCAGCCCAGCCATTAGAGCCCAGGGGCTGTCATCAGATCACCCAGACGGTAGCCAGGCAGCTGGGCAGCACCTCTGGCCACACATTTCTTGATGATAACTTCTGATGCGAAATCTTGTTGCAAAATAGGAAAGATCACAGCAGAGAGAGAAGCTGACGGAGTGAGCAGCATCAGTGCTACTTACGCAGCCTGGGATAGCGGGACCTCAGCAGGCTGAGCAGGGGGACAGCAGAATGTGGTCTTCCAGGGGATTTTCAGAGGGGCTGTGATGTTCTGCTATGCTAAAATCCTTGCAGATCTGTGGAGAGTCACATGTGGTTTTTTTCTTATTTAAATGTAAAGTAGTTTCATTTTCTTTAGCTAGACTTTTATTTATGATGGCCTTTAGCATATGCGTCAATAGCTGACTATGGTCTTCTATTTCTGTAAATGTGGTTAATACTTCTGTAACTGCTTTAAATACATATTGCTTGCAGACAATAATGTGGCTTCTAAAGACAGATAGAATTTTTAATCTTGTAGTTCAAGGTCAAAATCTCAACACTATATAATGATATATCTTACATACATAGGCCTACCATTATGCCAAAATATTTTTCTTTTAATTAGAGAGTGAAGTTTGTTTGTTTACTTGTATTTCAGTGAACTCTGGTGAAGACTTTGCCAAGGACAGCCAGAATCCCTGCAGTAAATGCACAGTGACAGAGCCTGCGCAGCATCTGAGGCTACAGATCTGCAAAAGTGTTTCCTCC
Organism: Pterocles gutturalis; assembly: GCF_000699245.1. Lineage (NCBI taxonomy): Eukaryota > Metazoa > Chordata > Aves > Pterocliformes > Pteroclidae > Pterocles > Pterocles gutturalis. The sequence continues at coordinate 114,741 of NW_010117817.1, forward strand.
ACTATGTAGCATGCATCAGTCTAGACTGTTGCAACCAAGATCTTCAGACTCACAGCAGGACTGGGAACAGGGATTTTTCCCCTCCCAGTTACCCCTTTGGAAACCAGGAGTGTCACTGGCAGCTTGTACTTCAGCAGCCTTGTCCCAGGAGCCATGCACCAGGGATGCAGGCATTCTGCACAGTCCCTATGGTACTCGTAGCACATCCTGCCTTCCAGAGACAAGTATTAAAATCCTTATGTCAATCTAAAGCACTCTGGTCATTTCCCTCTTCTGTGTTAGTAGAAGTGTTCAACCACTATGCTGACAAAATATTGCAGATAGGCACTATTAAAGTAGTGCCCTTCAGACGTGGAGCTGGACCACAGACAAGGTTTGCCTGGACCTCTCCCAGCTGGTAGGCCTGTAAGTCCTCAGCCTCCTCACGGCAGAGACCATATTTTCTATCATACTCAGGTCCCTGGGGTGCAGGTGAGGTGGCAGGGCTGGAGGTCACCCACTGCTTCCTGAGGAACGCACCTCCCAGAACGCAGCAGGTAGCATGGAGTCCTGCTCAGGCATTCAGAATTACATCCTTCAACCACATATGGTAGAAAAGGAGGCAGTACTGGTCTCGGCATGCAGAGGGCAAACCGAGATACGTGTTTGCTAAGTAGCCTGGCTGTAATAGGATCTGAAGTCAAGGAAGGGATCAGGAATAAAATTAATACGTCATCCTTAACTCTGAGATGGCTGTAAGCTCAGAGAGACCTGTTTCCAACCAAATGCTAGATATGAAATTAGTCTTTCGGAGCAAATGTGAGTCAACTAGTGGATCTACCTGCTACTTCATGGCTTGTAGCCATTTTTAGTGGCTTTTGGTAATCTGGAAGGCAAGTTATGGAAGAGGTTGCCTGTACAACCCAAAGAGAAAATTATACTTGCGCAGAAATTTATGTTTTTCTCCATCTAACATGCCTCCAGCTCTGAGCAGTTTAGACAAAAGTCTATATTAAGTCTCAATATAATATCTTGTTTCAGTGTGCGCCAACATTTCCAGGCCCCACCCGTCAGAGATAAGAGCACACCTTAAAGAAAGTATTGGATAGACCAGACGAAACCATGACGTATTTCCTTTTCATGCTGGCGAACGGCATAACTTCTTACTCAAAAACAAAACAACAGATCCTTTTTTGGTGCTTAGTCCTTTCTTGATTCAATAAAAAGGACACTGCCTAGTCCTCAAAATGCCACTAGTGTGAGTAACGTCAACTGGACTACTTGCTTGAGCAAACATCTGCAAGCAGTAGCTGCAGGCGTCCCTCTTCCGCCTCATTGTGTGATGCAATCTCAAGCTCTGGCAGGGTCGACAGGGCTGCCCTTTACCAACCAGTCACCTCTTTTCAGGTTCCCATATAAGATTTTTATCTGGGAGAAGGCCTTGATCTGCCAATCCTAACGAAGGAAAGTTTTGTTGCACTCGGAATATAGGAGTTGTATCCTGCGACCAAACATATGTGTTTAAATCCCTAATTAGGACAAGAGCTGTGTAGTACAAAATATCTGGTCGTTTCCAAGGTAATGCATGGAAGAGATGTTCAGTGCATTTAAATGGAGCATAGTTTGCATAAAAACTATTTCTAGTGATGAAGGATCTCATAAAGCCAAGTGAGTGGGTAAGAAGATGGCAGGTGACGAGTCACTGTTGACTGTGGTCTGAAATCAGTGTGCAATGGCAGCCAAATATACCAACAAACGTGGGACATAATCAAAAAGGGTGCTGAAAGCAGGAAAGAAAACAATGATTTGTCACTCTCTAAAACCTAGCATCTCAAGTACTTTGTGCTGCAGCCTCTGCATCTTGGGTAGTAGAACTTTAGAGAAGGAACAGAGAAGGGCAACAAACGCAGTTAAGTGGTTGGAGCAGCCACCTTAGGGGAAACGCTAAAAGGTTTGGGACTTTTCAGTATGGAGAGGAGAAGGCTGAGGGGGAAAGGACTGACAATTTCAGTTTCCCAAAGCTAGTGGAGAAAGCAAGCGAAAAACTGCTGTTCATAAGTTCCCATAGGTGATATGCCTAAACAGCATCTCCTATTGCCACTTTGCCTCCCTCTCCCACAGGGAGAGACTGGAAGCACTGCCGGACCAAAGCAGTAGGGCATTTCTTCTCACTGGATCCTTAGATTCCTTTTTAACAATTCTCCAGGGACATTCTGAAGTCCATAAACCAAGGAATATCAATTTGCTTTGACAAAAATATCAGAGGATGGATTCCTGTATGGGTAGAGCACTTGCCTAGCATGTGACAGGGGCATCCATCACCTCTCTAACTTGCAGGCTTATTTACTGTAAGCTCTTTCCACATTTTCTCTCTCAATAGTCTAAGAGTTACTTGAAACATGGACAGGAGCCTGGCATGCTCCTGACAAAGTGCTTTTGCTCTTATTGACGAATTGTGTCAATACAGCTGCCCTGGGCAGCTCTGTTACCAGGGCTTCATCAGCTGGGCACAACATCCCATCCACAGCACAGACACCAGGGGAGCTTCTCCAGTGGAAGCTTGTGTGCCAAAGGATTTTAGTCATATCCTGGTGGGGCTGGGTGGCTCTCAGGTATGACAGCTGGCAAAAATCCTGCCATGGGTGCTAAGGGAGCATCCCAGCCTCAGTGGCTTACTTCTGAAAGGAGCAAGTCGAGGATGAGCAAATGCAGCCATTCATGCCACAAGAATTGCATAAAGGGGAGGAGGAAAATCTTAAAGCATAGAAGATTGAAAATATAGCTAAAAAGCAACTAAAACTATATTATGGTGGCAAAGCCTGAGAACACCCTCCTAAGCATCACTCAGTGATTCAGGAGTATTTAGAGGTGAAATACATCCTAAGCAACTTCAGAGCAAAGCTGTGAATTGGAGAAACACACAGAAGCTAGTGAAAGCCACAGGTAGACACAGAAACAGCATCCTGGCAGTGTAAAAATTATTGGGGTCTGTTCTGAGTTCAGTGGAAGTTAAAACATTGAGCAATTCAGTGAAACCCAGGCAGAGTCAGAGGAGAATGGATGCAAAACTCAGCAGAGGTTGAGGTCCTTCCTCCAGAGGGGCGATTGATGGCTGTGTTCCCCCTCAGCCCTGCGTGGGACCACTGCCTGCCCAGTGCCCACCCAGTGCCTGCCCAGTGGCCCCCCCATTTCTCCACTGCTCACCTCTCTCGGGTGAGCAGTGTCAGGTCTGGCAGGGATGTGGCATCCTGGGGCTGGCCATACCTGCCACGAGAGCAGTGCGACGGGGAAGAAACACTAGTCCCTGCATGCAGTATGTACAGAAGGAGCAGCTGAAGTCACGCATTGCTCAGTGTATCCATGTGATAGTCTGAATTTTCTCATTGAAAATTCCCACCTCCTTTTCTCCTCTTGGCCCAAAGAGCAGCCAGACTTTGGCTCCGGTCAACCCCTGTCTAACTGGAGGCTTTTGAGTATACACATGCAGAGCACCTGCTTAGAAACCACTGCCACTTAGCAAATAATTTGACTTTAAAATTACTCAGGCATAAGTTTCAAAACCTGGAGGAAGTGTGTTACACTAATCATTTTGTTAGCAAATTATTAACCAGGTGATGAGACAATGCTGGTGCTGTAAAGCGAGCCCCACGGGACTAGTGTGCTCTCACGTGGGCACTTTGTCCTTGCTGTCTGACAGCAGGGAACCTCTTGCAGCAAAATTGCTACAATCACAGGAAATTAGTACACTGAAGCAAGAAGCCTTTGATCCTTTGATGATCTTACCTATGTGATCACAGAGGATAAATGCAGAAATATCACCAGCCCCACTGTGGGGTGGTCACTGAGAGAGGAGGTCCTGCTCGCCCCAGCATCTGTAGGAGATTTTTGGAGAGAGAGCACCACGAGGATGGGGCAGTGGGGGGTTTGTGTGTCAGGGTGCACACTAACACATCGTGCATTTGCTGTTCATGGAAGATGCTGGGACTCATACTGCTGCCTGGAGCCATCCGATGTTAGGTCCCTACACCACGCTCTCTTCTGGAAGCAACAGCAGAAGCAAGGTTTCTCTGCAGCCCTTCTGGAGCGTAATGTTGTTGTGTTCCCTTTTATAACTGCAGGGGGCTCCATTTAGAAACCTAGAAGTTGCTACATAAGTCTCCCATGGAGCCTGCCACATTTAAAAGTGCTGGTGGAATATCATAGAATCACAAAATGGTTTGGGTTGTAAAGGACCTTAAAGATCATCTAGTTCCAACCCCCCTGCCATGGGCAGGGACACCCTCCACTAGCCCAGGTTGCTCAAAGCCTCATCCAGCCTGGCCTTGAACCCCTCCAGGGATGGGGCATCCACAGCTTCTCTGGGCAGCCTGTTCCACTGCCTCACCACCCTCAAAGTGAAAAGTTTCTTCCTGATGTCTAGTCTAAATCTCCCCTCTTTCAGCTTATACCTGTTACCCCTTGTCCTCTCACTACACTCCCTGATAAAGAGTGCCTCTCCATCTCCCCCATGGCAGGGGGGCTGGAACTCAATGATCTCTAAGGTCCTTTCCAACCCAAACCATTCTATCATTCTATGATTCTATGAATAATTTATTAGTCCAGGGATCTCACCAGTAAAACACCATTAGTACTTCTTAACACCTTGCCTCTTCTCTGAGTGCCACAGCTTTCTCTAAAAAGCCTTTCTAAAGAGAAAGAAGAGCTGTAGCTGATTGTAGAAGCAATACTGCACAGAAATCAACTGTTTCCTTCCTCTGTTGCAGCCCTCTGTAGATCATGTTATCATCAGCAGGACTGGTGCTGTCAGGAACCCTTTCTCCCAATGTATATCTGTACTCCAAAGCAGCCCAAGAGAGATAACTCTAGTCGATGGTCTTTGAAGCTTTCCAAGGGGTTGATGTTGAAATGCTTGTATATATGAGGGTTAAATCTACCATGCACCCATTGATTTTATTGAAAATTTGAAAATGCCTTTCATTTACTTGACTAAATTTTATCAATAATTCTCCTAAATCCTAAAGCATGAAGCACCCTGCAAATCCACACAGAGCCATCATAATGCAGTGTAGTTTTGTCCCAAAGCATAAATAAACCTTTCTTCTTGCAGTTAATCTGTCATGATTAAATTAATTAAAGCTGGACATTCCCCCTAATTTCTCTTGCTGATCTGATCTATCTTCCTAAAAGGGTCTTTTTTTAACAACTATTACACTATAATTGGCATTTTGTGTGTTCTTAGAATTTTTTTTTTTTCTGTATTTATTTTACTTGGACTCTGTGAGTTTTGCCATTTTGGCCTTGGTGCGCTCACTGCTGTGACTCATGTATTCCACAGCTACTGCCAGATCTCTGAGGCCAACGAAGTAATTATCGCATTAGGATCTGTCGTTGTAGCCCTGACTTAATAAATAGCCGGAGCAATGATTAGAATCGCTGATTGATCTGTTCCATGGTTTTGGACACCCACATCTGAGATGAACAGAGGGACTGTGGATATTAAGGGTCTGAAATGTCAGCATTCCAGATTAAATTAGCATTAATTAGTCATTCCAGGTACACAAGCTGTTATATATAGTAAGCATTTCTGTATTTGATAATCTGGTGACGATTAGCTAAAACCATGACTCAGGTTCATCTCATAAGCTGCAGAAGAAAGCCCCAGCCCCTCCTCTGTTCCCAGCTCCCTGGAGCCATGCAGTGCACAGCAGATGACCGGGGTCATTTCCAGGTGAGACCCACGGTGCCTTTCAGGAGTGTAACTCAGGCATTGCAGTCCCAAGTGGGTATTCCATCCATAGGACTGGGCTAGACCTAGTCCAAAGCAAAACAAGCCCTGAAACGTGCAGGGTGTGGATCCCCGGCACCACATCAGAAGTCAGCCAGTAACACACCCCAACAGTGTCTGAGCAAACAGAAGCAACAGCTCCATGGAGGGGATGCTGCTGCTGGTGCTTCTTCATCCCACAGCTTGCTCCACGCTCTCCCTGAAAACTCAGAGGAAGCCAGGAGCCTGCAGGATGGACCAAGAGGGCCAGCAGAAGGTTGACTGGGGCATGCAAGGTGGAGGCAGATCTTTGAATTGTTTTGGTCCAAAGGCAGTGCTGTGTTATCCAGAGGGACCATCCCTGGTCCAGCAGCAGCCCCAGAAGACAGACTCGCAGTGATGTCTGTTCCCTGTTGCCACTGGAAAAGCATGGTGATACAGCATGGCACAGCCACTGCATGGCTCTTTGTGGCAGCGTGTGGCAGCTCTGGGGAATGGGCCTGCCATATTGGGGTTTTTTTTTAAAAAATCATATGTGTTTTTGAAGGAAATTTTGTTATCCTGGGAAGGAGTGGAAGGAGACCAGTGAGGGCATGAAAACTTACCAGGTAACTCCAAATTTTTATTATACTGTCTATGCATCCAATGATATTGTGAACATGGATGGCTTTTACCCCTAAAAGTTGCTTGAGCAACATGGATATACCATATTTCTTGAAAACCTGCTTGGTTTAGATTTGTTGGGTCCACAGCTTGACAGATATAGAACAGACTAAGGAGAAGTTCTGGTTGTGTTCAGCTATACTTTCAGTTCTTAAAAATAATCTTTGAAATTTCTTTAATTTGTGTGATTTGTTTCCATTCTTGAGTGGGGAAAGGGTTCTGAGAGTTTAAAAGCTATGAAAGCTGGTATTGGAGTGAGTATCATTCTCTAGACTGCTCCGGGTAAACTTTAAGTTGCATGCTGACAACTCAAAAGCGTTCATTCGAAATCCAGCAATAGAGATCTTGTCTGTGCTCTATTCCAGATGTTGTTTTCTGTTCTTGCCAACAGCTTATTCCAGATCAGGAATTCCCTTCCAGGGAGATCTGAATACTGCACAAGGGCAGAGCCATCCTGCAACGTGGTGTTTTACCCCTAGAGAGCTGTCATCCCCTCAGCAGAGGCAGTTTTGGGCAAACCCTCAGCAAGCTCACCCCTTTGCAGAGCGTTTGGTGAAAAAAAAAATGCTGCGCGACCCAAGACAGGGAACCCAGCTACCATCTTATTAGTGTTCCATGTTGTTGTTTTCATCCTGAAGGGAGCTGAGCTGCCAGGATGCAGATCTGTCTTTTCTGAGCCATCCGCAGGCAAAAGGTAATGACTGTACCTCTACCCTGAACTCTGCAGTGTGCCCACAAAAACCAGCATAGTCTGGAAGAAAATAACACAATTATGCCCAGCAGGAACTGAGGATTCGGGTGCACCATGCCAGCTACCTGATTTCTGCCCCTGAATGTAGCATTTCACTTCTTTTTATCTCCAAAATTGGGGTAACAGTACTGATCTACATTTCTAAAGTGTTTTCAGGCTTAAGGCCAAATATCTTTTTTAGGAATCATTTATTTTTATCTCTGTCACCACAACCCCATTTGCACATGAGGGATACCATGCACTCATAGCTTTGAGGCCCTGGGTGATTCTCGCTTTGTGATCCCAGGTTGCTAAGTAGCCTGTGTTCAGAGATGTAAGGAATCCTTGCTCCACTTGTCATGTAGCAGTCTTGTCCAGCATTCGAAACATTTTCTCAGCTTGAAAAAATTCTTAGGGATTTCCCACTGAGGCTCAAGGCAGTAATATATTTTATTTATTTTATTACAAGGCATGTAAATAAAAACTTGCATATCTGAAAAAAAGATATTAGATAGAAAACAGTAATAAAATTAACATTATTATTTTAAGAAACTTGGTAATAAATACATTTCCCCTCAACATTAAAATGCGTGTTATTTTGCACAACAATAAATACAGCATAGCTCTGGCATAGAAAAAGGCCAAGACTGGATACAAGAAGTCCATGTGGTTTCTTAAAAAAGCTCAGGTAACTTACAAAGGTTTGGCATCCTGCACTTGATGCACTTTGATACAACTTGCACTTCAGTTTTAATTTTACTATGATTTTTAAACAGTCTCATAATGTGAAAATATGAGAGGAAAATTTGTTTGATTATAGGATTTTTCCTTTAAATATTTTCAAAGTGAGAGATGTGTAAACTCATTGAAACCAATCCCTGAAATTAAAAAAAATTTGAAAACAAAAAAAACCCCAAACAACAACAACAAAAAAAAAAACCAAGTGTCTTGGCGGCTATTCTAGAAAAATGCAGGTTTCTCAGCTGTGGGTGCTCAAGCCTGACCAGCCAACTGGCAAAGGACCAATCCCCAGTTGGTTCCTCCTTTCTTTACACAGTTTTAAAAATGAAATAATAATAACAAAGAGAAAGAGTAAAGAGTGTAGTATTCACTTTCCAAGTCACGACAGTTTGAGGTTCTTACACTATTATCCGAAGGTGAGAGGAGAAAGAACAGGTATATCCCAGAACACTTCCCAGCACAACTTTGGGTCATTCTGGTCTATACTTTTCTTTCAGAACTCCTGACAAAGAAAAAGGAAGAGAGATACTTCCATGCACTGTGCTGTTCTTATGCCAGCACGTATCATCACAATCACAACTGTGAACCTAAGTCACTTTGATAGCCCAATCTAATATAGATTGATTGATTGTCCCATGACATAGTTAGACAATGTCCACAAAATGCCACGAGCTCTGGCAGAGCCCAGCGTTCTTAAAGTACAGACAGGTCATGGCAAGACTTGGATTTGAGTTTGAAGGCCATGTTCTTGTTGTTCTTGGCAACTATTTTGCCCCAAAACCGCCTGGCTTTCTTGGGGATGCTCTCCCTCCGTTTCTGGTATGCCAGCCGCTTCTCGTTCTTTTCCTTGCTGTCCCTCCGGAGCCGAACTTGCCGCACGATGCCTTCAAACAGCTCTTTCACGTTGTGCTGCACGGCTGCTGAGGTCTCAATGAACTTGCAGTCAAACACGACAGCGCAGGCTCGTCCCTCTGCAAAATTGCAAGGTGGGTATGTCACCAGGCGTCATGAGCAGCGGGGAGGCAAAGCGGCCATAGGCTGCCACTTTCATGGAGCCAGCACTGCCGGGGGAATTCCTCAAGCCTAATAAAGGCACGGATAAGTCCTTAATCACCCGCTGCTGCCTGCTAGCCTATGATTCATCTGCTCTGTGTCACAATCCCTGCCTGGCAAGGGGGGGTGAATCCCCTCCTGGAAAAGCCCAGTCCCCACCGTCGGCTGCGGAGGGAGCTGGGGCTGACCGACTTGCGCTGAGAGAGAAGGATGAGAGGTCAGCCGTGACTCAAAACCACCTGCTCATCTTACATGCAGACTCCCTTCAGTCACATTAAAGAGTGATGACAGCACCCTCCATGCACACAGCACAGCCCTTGTCCCCATAGGAGGCAGAGCCCAGCCTCCTCCATGGGTCACGGGTGTAAACCAGGGTCTTGGGACAGTACCAGCTTTGGTGTGAACAGACACATGTACAAAGCCCTTAAATAAAGGCAGAACTATACCTATGGCTGTAGAGGTACATCTGAAATCATACTTTTTATCCTTAATCACATGAACCTAAGATAAATTTGACAGCTATCTTTCACACTCAAGCCAATTTATTCTGTCTTCTGGCTTGCCATGAAGTCATCACCAGGATGACTAAAATGACATTAATGCACCTGCCATTTTTCAAAAGACTTTTCAAGTGGGACGGAGATGAATGGGAAAGCAAACAGACATCTCTGCACTCCTGATGTATTCCTCAGTTCAAACCCTTCACTTGGGGCCATTGTGACAGGGGCCAGAGGAACTGCGCACATCCCCAGTGGAAAAAAAATTGTCTAGATCAATTGGGGGACAGAAGGGCAGAATTGCAGCAGAGAGAAGAAAACGCTGAGTGGAGGAACCCATGTTTCTGATGGGCCAAGATGAGATCATCTAACACGTTACTGCGTGTTGTGTTATGTTATGTCACCTAAGCCTCAAGGAAGACTCTCTAAGAAGAGATGTTACTGAATGCAGACTTTGGGAGCTGGCAGCAGCTTTCCCAGTGGTGTCTCTATTCCTATTTATGGGCTTAGGGCTCTCCGGGCTTTGGGAGAGTGGCACAGGTTGGTCATTCTTTTGTATAGAGCAGTGAGGGTTGTTTCAAAGCCAGGCAGCAAGTAGACCTCTCCTGAAAGCTGCGCAGCTCGTGCCCAGACTAGCAAAACAAAGTTTGGGAGGGAATTTTAATTCATCAGCGAACTGGTTAAATGAAGAGATAATCTTTGGCAGCAGACTAAATGGGGCTAAACTCATCATGCATAAACATATACTGGAAATCCAAAGGCTTTCCAGCTACCAGAGAAATCACATACTGCAGTGATCTTACACTAGGAGCTGGAAGGGAAGAAATTCAAGCTGCTTTTGTAATGGTACTTAATAAATTTATGGAAGGGATTATCTGACATGTAACAGCATTACCAAGGGAGGCTTAAGGACCTGGCAGACCCCTCCCAGTCCTCTGCCCTCTGTTCCACTCCTCTCTGCCGTTTTATTGCCCTTTTATTGCCCAGTCCTGACCACAGCGTTCTCCCTCAGCCAGAGCTCTGTATTTTGTTCAAGAGCTACTAGATGACTCTTAACCTTTACGTTGTTTTTATCCTCATCATTTCCCTTACCTGCCACTGAAACTTCACGGCACCTGACAAGGTCACTTTTGTTGCCAACCAAAATAATGGGGATGTCTTCTTTCTGCCGTGCCCTGCGGAGCTGTATTCTGAGTTCCGAGGCCTTCTCAAAACTCGCCCGGTCCGTGATGGAGTAGACAATCAAGTATGCATCTCCCACTTGCATGCAGTGGTCTCGAATCCATTCTCCCTCACGCTGTTCAAATGAAACAGTCAGACATTGTTATGGCCAGAACAGATTTTGCTTAGAAAGTATAACATTAGAGAATCCAAACACATTCCTGAAATGGGTACGGTTTGAATCACAGTTACACTAAAAGTCATTCCAATGCGGTGATGGTATGAATACTTCACCACAAAGGAGGGCAAAAATTGCCCCATATAATTCATTGTGCTGGCTTTAGACTGGAATGAACATGGTCTGGAAAATGGCTTGAATATTTTGTTTTATCATTAAAAAAATAAAGAAGGCTTGTCCTTCTCAGGCTCACACTGCAGAGCCATTAGGCATGTTTGGCTTGGTGCAAGGGTGGAGTCAATCCTATATTTTCCCTGATGCTGAAGCACAAAAAACACCTACTTTCTTTCCTAAAAGATACCTACTTTTGATATTAGCACCCACTCATATGCACTTTTCTTTCGGCATTTGACTAGAACAAATAAACTTACCTTATTATCCCACATGTCGAGCAGTATAATGGTTGCACTTTCCCCATCCACCATCAGGGTTCTCTCATACGTGTCTTCTGGAAAGAAAAGCAGAAATGTTGGGAATGTATTATTTTGTGGCATCATGTATGTTACAAAAAAACAAGTAGTTAAATATGTATAATTTGTTCACAGTTCAAGTTATCGAGCCAAATTTTATGCTGGCTCACATTCAATTCTTTCCTCATTTCCATCAGCACTGAACCTGCCCTCTGTTCATTACTGGTTGTCTTACTTTCCATGATATATGAAGGAGGCTGAAAGATCAGGAAACTAAATGTTCATTATTTTGGATGATATTCTCTTTATCTTATGTGGGAGAGAGAAAATAGAACCAGTGGAAGAAATAACCAAAGACTGAACATTTGCCCCATGGGAGCAGCAGAGTCCAGCGAGGCTGAGTAATGGAAAATATTTGCTTTCACTTTAGCAGGGACAGTTTACGGGTGAACAGTCACTAGTGCTGAGAGCAATACAGCTAACAGCCCACCAGGCAATGAGGACAGGGTTTTGTGAGACAAGAGCCTGTTCAGCTTTAGAGAGGCTGAGACTTCTGCTGCGTCCTAGTTCTCTCCCATTTCACAGTTTCCCACATTACCTTTGATGTCAAAAAGCAAAAGAATCAACAAACCACAGAAATTCAGTTATTTTATACTGAAGCCACAAAAATTCATACCTAGATTATAAACTCCATGTGACAAAGTTCTGCTTAGATCGAGGGGGGAGGAGGGGGGGCTGATCTTCCCACTCATCACTTCTATCAACCCTTGCTGTGAAATCTCAGTCTAGCTTCTGCTTCAAACACTGTTCTTCCTTCTTGTTCAAACCAGAGGATATTTGGATTACCAATATGGGCTTTGGACCCATCTCTAGTCTTGTGTTGCTGGTCAGTGAAAAATGCCAGGCCTTGGGCTTCTGAGCAACCACCCCTTTCACTGCAGTGTCTAAGGGGTCTGACCCAGACACATTTGTAGATAGGACTGTGTCTTAACCCTTGTCCCATCAAACTTCAGCTGGGCATTAATGGAGTGAGCTTTCCCCTAAATTGTAATCAGGGCCTTTCCACAAAACCAGGAATCTACATCCATGCAAAAGAATGAGCCAAAAATACTACACATTTTAAACACAATCAAAAAGACCCCAAGCTTGACACAGCTTAAAATGGAGAGACTAAAAACACAAAACTAATCAAGAGGAGCAGTCTCCCTTGCAGGCCCAATGACACGTGTTCACGAGTTTTTGTGGGATAGATGGATCTTACAGCCAGCTGCAAAGCCAGTCCATAAAAGCAGCTGTATTCCCTCTGTGAGCTGGCTACCTTGAAACCATCCCCTCCTGTGATAATACTTCCAGTTTGTACGCTAAAGTGTGGAGAATCGTTTCTTTAGCTGACCGAGAATCTGCGTGGGAACAAGCTCGTATACACCAGAGGACAATGTCCAGAGGACTCCTTTCTACACCCTGTTACACATGCAGAGGCTATGAATACGCAATCTCACTCCTTGAAAATAATTATGCCCAAATGGTCTTATTCAGCACTGATTAGCACCTTGCTCAATCCTCAGGACCTTCCAGAGGATGTAAAGCACACTAAAGGTGAGCAATTACTTCCCTTCATGCTTATTTCGAAGCTGACACTAAAAAAGGACGGCTATAACAACAGCAAGTTTTCCAATATCTCAGCAGAGCTGGCCCTACCACTGCTACAGTCCAAGCAATATTGTGGGAGTGCGAAGGAAAGAGGAAACTGCATGGCTTCACATGGAGAAGAAAACCACCTGACAGGGGTGTGCAGAGCAAATCAGCTGCTTTTTCTGACTGCTTGCCCAAGGGTCCTACTCTAGTTCACTCATGTAGCACTAGGAAAACTTTAATCAGAGACACTCCAGGCTGAGGAGCCGGTGGGATTACAGGAAAAGTCAGTGGCAGAAGCTGAAGACAAAGCACACCTTAAAAACTGACTCAGAGTGACCACACCGTGGGGAACTTCAAATCCCCCAAAGGCACAAATATCTTTGCCCCTGGTCTGTGACAGCAAGCAAGGAAAACGTGGGTCTGACCTCCCTGATGCTGGGCTATATTAAATTCTGGGCAAAACCTCTCCTAACTGGAGAGTTAAAGACAGGAAAAGCTGTCCTGCCTGTACTCCATGGAAGGCTGGAAGAGAAGCCCAGAAACTCTCTGTGCTACCACCGACACCATCACACCAAGGGAGTACAGGCAGGAGAGGGAAGGAATAGGGGAAGAGACGAGGAAAGTCCTGCCTACTGACAAGCAAAACCATCCGGCAGCCTGCATGTCCTCCGAAGGTGACAGCGTCTGCCTCCTTAGGGCCACAGCAGATTTCTGTTGCAGCACAACCATTCCACATCAACATCTTGCATACGATATAGCTCAGGACCTTGGTGCACAGCTTCACCTTCTGCATGATTTTATCTTTGGGATTAAAGAAAACTTTGCAATCCTAAACAAAGCGGAAGAGGATAGCAAGGGGGAAGCATCAAAGAAAACCCTACAGCTTGTGCCTTTTCCCCTGTTTGGGCAATAGGAATTTTCCTACACTGCTGAAGGACCTTCATCAGTGTTTGCCACAGGGGAACCCATGCTGTGCAAGTAATATGAAAGGAGGAGGAGACATATTTTACTCAAACTCCACACAGCCTACTCTGAGGCAATGTGTTTATACAGAAAAGTTGAGATGACTTCTAATAGCAAATATTTTGGAGGTGACTGAAGGACTTAGGCTTTTCTGTTTTTCTTTATATATTATGTCTGAGCATTTCACTCTTATAGGCCATGAGGACTGTCAGTTGTTTTCTCCCCCCTGTAGAAAGCTGGAGTCAGCCCTGTGGAGCCAGTGGTGACACAAATGTTGGACCAGCATGAGAGCTGAACTGGCCTTTTGTGTAGCTTCATCCCAGGCAGGAATGAGGCAGTTTCCGACAGGTATTTTGAAATTAAATAGCATGAGAATCTGAATTGTTCTCTTTCAGAGGCTTTCAGACATTGTTGATATCTTACTCATCTTATTTTGCTTTCTTGTTTTCTTAAGACACATGCATGAGTTGGATCAGTTTTGATGATCAGATCCAAATGTTTGTAACCTCAATTTTTGATTCAATGGCCTCTCTGTTTTTCTGTGCCAATTACTACTGGCAGAGCAGAATGCAAGCAAACACAAACACCCGAGAACATAACAACCTACCTCCAAGCACCTCACAGTCGCTGTCGATGCTGTCATGCACCCCCGCAAAGATGTTGGCTAGCGAGGACTTGCCTACACCGTGCTCCCCGATCAACACCACCCGGTAGCAATTGCTGCCAGACTCAGAGGAGATGACCGAGTCCGATGACTCCGAGGACCAGCTCCTTCTGTAATATTCATCGGGACTGATGGTGTATCGCTTCTGTGGGTTGTACTCGTTGGAGTCCTTCTGGACCAGCAGATTCTTTCCATCAGCAGGGATGCTCCACCGCTGCTGCTGCTGCTGCAGGCTGCTGTTGTGGGTGCGACGCATGGTAACATTGTTGAGGGTCATTTTCTACCCCTGGTGATAAATAGGGAAATCAGAAGCGTTACCCGCAAAACATTTAGAAAAGTGTTAACGGTCTCTTACTAACTTTAAAGCAGCACGTCCTGCTTTTCTATAGGGATCTAGCATAAGAGAAATGAGTCTTTCTGCACTCTTTCACAGTTGCCGGTACATAAATAAATATTTCTAGCTAGTCAGTCAGAGTCTTTTTCCTCAGGATGATACCACCGTCATATGCTAAATCCTATCTTTGTTTAGCCTCTACAAGCTCATGGCTTGTGCTAGGTGCAGCCCAGCCCTGGATGCTGTGTCCCAGGAGGAGAAGGAAGGGGCAGAGCTGCCCTACATGGGATCCGCGTCCCTGCTGAGAGGCAGCCTACAGTACAGGCACCGCTCCCCATCCTTTGTGCTTAACTAGGGGCAAACAGAGGCACTGGTCCCAGTTGCCTCCAACTCCCAATGCAGCTGGGTGTACAGCATCTTTCACATTGTCTCAGTTGAGAGCTGAAGCTTTTGGGAAAGCAATAAGGCACCGCTCGGTGCACCCTTAGACAACCCTGATATGAGAAAAGAGCCATACAAGCAAGTCTTGCTATGATGCCGTGGATTTGGGTCTCTCCTACAGCCAGGTAAACAAAGACTGACTGCTTCAGACAGCGGCTTTTTGGCTGGTAAGAGGGAGGACACAGTCAAGTCCAACAGCTTTTCTGAGGAGGTACAGGTTCTAGCCACTACAGGAGGCAGTGCTGGATGAAAAAGCTCATAAATTTACAGCTATGTAGGATCACTCTTCTTATCCAAGCATGCCTCTTAATTATATTTTACTCAGCAAACCCTATTTTGCTTTGCTTGTAGGCAGAGGACAGTGATGTCATCCTCACGGGCCAACAGCTACCATTTTTAGGAAAGTTACTTTGACACAATCCAGTTCCCAAAGTGACAGTAGTTTAGACATTTTGCTTTTTGCCATATATCTGATGTTTCTTGGATCTCTTCTCCGTATTAGTAAATAGGACAATTGTTTGTAAAATGCACCCAACCACTTTCAAACCTGAATAATAGGTGGTGAACAAAAAAAAAAGTACAGTAAAGGATCAAAATAACACATACAAATCACTATTCCTCTTCACACAAAAATGTCTGAAAACTTCTGTGAATAAATGCACAGCAGGACACAGGACAAATATACAGAAAATGCGCGCTCTGTCTGAACTTACTACCACATACACAATATTTTTCTCTGTGATGCTCAGTACTCAGGGGCAAAATGAGATCGTTTGCATGGTCCTAGTCACAGTAATGTCAGCGAGAAATATTTCTAAACTAGAAATCACGCACTAAGCAAAGGCTTCTTCAAAAAAAAAATATATTTACTGTGGTTGAATTTTAAAACTCATTTTTTCCTTGCAGTTTCCCCACTGAAAAGACCAGATGAGAAAAGCCAGCTCCGATTCCATCAAACAACAGAGCCTAACTCCCAACCTGCAATAAACAGTCACTCACTAAACCGTCACAAACGCTTTACAATTTCACCCCTAACAAATTATCAGCCTTCATTAAACAAAGCCAGACAAGTCCCTATCAAACCCTGCATTCCCAGTTCAGACTGGTTTGGATACCCCGTACTGCATTTAGCTGCCTGGGTTTCTAGCACCAACAGTAAATACTGCATCCGACCCAACGCTGCCTTACTTCTGCCGGGATCCTCCAGGCAGCCGGGTCCTTTGCTCGCGCTGCCCTTCTCTCTCGGAGGGTTGCGGTACACTGAGCTGTTCTGCCGAAGTAAATCTTCTCCTGCTTTGGGGCTGCCTCTTTAATTCTTTCTCAGCAAACCTGGTTTATATTAAGCCCATCTGATCAGAGACAGGGCTTTTCCGTGACGTGGTTGGCCTTTCCATACAACAGCCAGCCCCCAGCTGGGAGGAAGCAGACATGCAGAAGAGCAAAAAAACTTGCAAACAATCTCAGAATACTTACTCAAAATCATATGATTGTCTTAATATTGCCAGTAAAATAAACACGTTCGGTTCTTGCATGATGAAAACAGGAAAGTGGAAGAAAACAAAATAATACGTGCCATTTCACCTCACTCAGGTTTTCATGCAAACATCACCAAAATTAATGATGTTTTAAAAAAAGACGTTTCATTAATGCATAAAATACTGTAAATGTGTTCTGTTCTCTGTCTGCAAAATACATTTAACCCCCTGCTAGACAAAATGTTTCTTTAGAATAAAATATCTGAACGTTATTTTGGAATTATCTTAAAGGTAGGAGTATTATTCTGTTTTTGTTTTGTTTTGGTTTGGTTTGGTTTTTTTGGGGGGGTGTTTTGTTTTTTCTAAAAGGTTCTAATATGTACAATCCTATTTCTCTCTGTCACCTCCAGATGACTGCACTCAGTTTCCTGAACTGCATAATCAGCTCCCACTTCTGCTGCAACTCTTTACTAGCAAGGGCTTGAAAAAACATCCAGCTATGAATTCACTGTTACTCCAGCTGGAGGGTGGCAAAAATGCATCAGAACACAGAAATTCTGCACAAAGTTGGAGTCGCACAGTGCTGCTGCTGTCTGCGGTTCATTAGGAAAGATGAATGTATAGTGTACATGCCACAAACCCAGGATCTGCTCCTTACATTTTTATAATCTCATGACTCCTTGTCAGAAGAAATTTTGCCAGAAGGAAAAGAAAGTTCAAACCTGTAATGGGTGCCACCAGGTGACATTTCTAACAATGTGTGCAAAATACTCCTTGATTAACAAATCAAGAGTAAAAAACTTTCACAGAACTACTCGGTAAGGATACCACAACTTATATAAAAGGATATGGAAACTCTATAGTCAGCTCCCAATTATCCAGACTTTGGATTAACTATGATGAGCTCAAAACCAAGCTCCTACAGCTTTCCTTTGTATTTACAATCTCCTAGTTACTCTATCAGCCCCTGAAACCAACAGATGACTAATTCTTGCTCAGCATGTAGGAAATCTGAACAACTTTGTTGCTGAGCAGAGGCAAGAATATATTTTTTCATGAGCCCATTCTTCTCAGTCACAGGCAAGCAAGCCTTTAACTGACAACGTGCCTTTATTAAAGGAAGCAGTGATATGCAGAAAAGAACATCTATTGCTATGATTGCAGCCTGGCACTTACTTCTCATTTCTCCACAGTAAAATTGATTGTTTTTCCTATGAAAAAAAAAGACCTTTACGAAATCCTTCAATTGAAATCTGCTTGCTTTGTTTCTCCTTTGGCTATATTGCATTTCTGTGTCTTTCACGAGGATTTTCAGGGGTTGCCTGAGCCCATTCTCAAATTTAAAGAGCCAAGAGCATTTTCCAAAATAATACGCACTCATTAATGTACATGGAAATTATTCCATGGAGAATTTGAAAAAAATATGTCCTGATTTTCCTTCACCTGTGTTTCACTGTTTGGCAGCAGCTGAACTGGCCCCAAATCCTGCATCTCCACCTCACCCCATCCCTCACACAGCAGGATCAGAGTCTGTGCTGCTGCGTGATAATCCCAAAGAGCACAAAGCGGCACGTCTCTCTGCGTAGGACGTACAGAGTGGCTGTTAATACTTACGGCACAAAATACAACAACATCTCTGTCTGGAAAGGTTTATGTCAAGGCCAGTGGTTCGCAAGAAGGAGGAGCACTTTGCTCTTGCTGTCAGTATACTCAGCCCTGCTTCTGAAGTTGCTCGGGCTTTTTTGAAACATGCTGGAAACCACGAAGGAGAGTGGGTGGCTGGAGTACTGTGCTCTGCACCTTGGGTTCACTTAGCTCTCTTTAAGTTGTCTGTAACTTGTCAAAAAGCAAAACCTGTCCACCACAGGACTGGAGAGATTTATGGCCAGATTGATCTCAGCAGAACTGGAGGCTCTAATGTCTCACCCAAATGTTTAACGTATATCACAGTAGAAAGCACAGACAGCAGAAATAAACCAAAGTCAGAAAAGCCTTTATGTCTAGCTATGGTTAGTGTTAGATCAGGAATTGCTAGACATCATCTTCCATATCCTCTTCATAAAATTCAAGGCAGACAAAGAGAACACGGCTCTCCGGCGACCACACAATATATCTCTTCTATAAAGCCATCCATAAGGTTTGTCCCAACCGTGGCATGAAGTGCTTGCACTTGGGAAACCTGCACGTGTGTTTTCCATTGTACTGTCTCTTCTGAGCCTGTTCGAGTTTTCCAGATGCACAATTAATTCTCCAGACCCCATTCTGAACTACTTATCTGCCTCCACATGATGAAGAGCTCTTGTTCCTCGGGGAATGCCATCAGCACTCAAGAATTTCAATCACTATATCTGTGGGGGGAAATTTCCCTACTTTTTTAAAACTGGGGAGAGGTGCAGGAATTTTAGGCTCCTGGTACTCATTTACAAGGGAAAAGAGCAGGTTGATTAATGAAACACATGAACTGAGCCCTTCTCAGTAGGGCTGACTATAGGCTTGGATTTCCAAATACAATCCCATAGACCGATGTCAACACTTTGTCAAGTCAAACTGCTTGAAACACAGGCACAAGAAGAGACACACCACAAGGCCAGTGCTGTTGTAACATGCACAAGTGCTTGGATGTTACCACCTGGTGCAATGTTAAAACTCAGAACAATTGTTTTTTGCTTGTCTTATCCATTCTCTGCTTTAATAATCACATCTTAAAGGAATGCTCCTTGCAGCCTGGATGAAGTAAACGTCGCAGAGCAACAGCTCTGCAATCCTTCTCCAGCCAGTTGCAATTAGACCAGGTGATGCCCAGAGCAATTAGGCAGAAATATTCCATTGGATATAAAACAGCAGTGCTTTTAGGCTGACACTTAATTAGCCATTTTGTATTTATGTATATGAAGGCAAAAGTAGTTCCTCAAGTCACCTTCTGGCATAAGTGTCATGCGTACAGATGGTCTGAATCAAGCTGGAGGGGGAGGGAAGTGCAAGGGGGAAAAAAACTCAGAAAAAAGCAGGAAAAACTAAATTCAGATTTATTTTAATAGAAATTGAATGCAGAATGTCTGAACCTGCACTTTGTCCCTATGCATTTAGCAGAATACATCTTAATTTCTCCCCTTGGAGGACCTTAGTAGACTGTGTTCCCAACTGTTAGTTGCCTGCAAAGACAAGGAATGAAGTCCACCACCTTCCTTTCCTCCACACCATTCCGACATTTCACATCTTGCTCTGCTTCTCACATCCATCAGTGCTGGCTGGCCCTTGGCAGTTCTCAGCCCCAGCAATAGCGTTAGCAATGGACAGAAACGGGTTTGGGTCCAGACACATTGGTGGGCTGGACAGTGCCGGGCACACCAGGCGTACCCGCAGTTACCGTACGCCCCAGGGGAGCTGCTCCAGTGTCACCACCCGTTCCTGCAGCACAGAGAGACACAGGCAGCTCGGTGAGCAAGTGTAGAACAAAAAGCAAAAATATATGAGTGATGAAGCTGCATTGGGCCCATTAGCTTATTTACACCAACTCATTCTCACAGCTTTGCCTTTGCCTTTCCTGCTTCACATCCAATGACCAGGTAAGAAGTTTCATGCTGAGTGAGAAAGGTACCAGGGATAAAATACTCTGAAATTGGGAGGTATGAGGCAGCGAAATGAATGATTACATGCCTGAGAACTACTGAGGGTCTTAAGTGAGGGACAGGGTAGAGAAAGACACTCAGAAATTAAGGAATAATAAATTTTGATTTATTTTTAGGGAAACAGAATCAGAAGCACCTGAAACTGGCCCCCTCCTCATCTAAAAAAACAGTCACTGCTGCCTTCAGAGGTCTAGATTTGGTAGACTCTGTTCCCAGCAATTGCTTGCAGGGGGTACCGAATTTGTTCCAGCACCTTCTTTTCTCCCACACCAAAGCAGCATTTTTACAGTTCTTTAACCAAGCACTAAAAGCAGAACATGATCCTTTGGTGATGAAGCAAAAGGATAGGGAAGAAGCACTGATCTCTACTCCTGGTGCACGAGACAGCAGCAAAAGCTGGCATTAGAGCTGTCAGGGAATAGGATTGCCTCTAATCAGCTGCCTCGTTAGAGAACCCCTCATCAGTTTATTACTTGCAGATAATCTGGATTCTGATGTACCAAAAGGAAGGTGCGCTCCATATCTGTGCACTGCAGAGTGCTGGTGACTGTAATGGGTGTCCAAAAGGTATTTTCCCCATTAATGCACTAAGCCAGCACAGGCAAATACTCAGCAGAGAGTGAGAAATGAGCAGCTAGAGGAAGCAATGCAGTTCAGTTCATAATAAAATAGAAGTTACTTTTTAGTCTAGTTTACCAAAAAGAAAAGCAATTAAAGCAACTCTCAGCTGTGGAAAAAAAAAAAAAAAAAAAAGAACAATGACAAAGAGCAAATGGCAAAAATGGGTTATTTCAGTAAGAGTTGCTTAGGAGAAGGGCTGCCTATTTCCCACCCTTGCACTGAATGACGTTAACGAACTCTGCCAATAATTGTCCAGGGAACGGGATTAAGTCATGTATGACATAAATAAATGTGCTTTTCAAATTGAATTAATGCAAATAAAAAGAAATCATAATATACTAATAATAGTAGGATGTGAGCTAGCCATAAATGTTCTTCGAATACTGAGCTAAAAAAACCTTCAGACGAATGGCACCAGCATAGACCTCTTTCTGTAGTTGGGATTTTTGTAGTATGTTACAGTCCCCAGTGCATATGTTGCAGTCCTCAGTGCAATCAGGTTCGGGAGCCACAGTCTCTTTGCAGCAGCAGGCTTTACAGATTTCAATAACTTGATTTTATAGCACAAAGTCATGGTGGTAATTTAACAATAGGCAACTTTTGCATCAGCAAACTGTAGGTTAGAAACTTCAGTAGAATTATCTGGGCCTCTGATCACCAGAACTGTTGAAGGGAGATCCAGAAAAAAGCCTTTTGCTCCAAATGCGATTTCTTCTCCACTGTGGTGCACACGGCTCTTACACCAAGTGCAACCAACAATAATTACCAATTCTCAGGCATAGTCACACAAAAATACAAAGGAAACCCTCAAAAACCTGCCAATAAAAGCAAATTTACTTTAAATATATTCCACGTGGTGGTCAGAGCTTGACTCTCAGGTCCTGATCGTGTTTATCTACACGACAAGCCTGCCTGGGATGGAAAGGGAGCACCACCGAGCTCTTCTGCCCACCTGAGGTTGCAAAACTCCTGGTTTCACATAATTAAAAGATGTTTCAGTCTTCTCATCTGGGTGGACGAATCCCAAGGCTGGGACCAGGGCTGACCTGGGGTCCTGGGCAGGGTAGGGGAGCCCTGGGAGGGTGGGCAGTGCTGTGGGTGCCCCCGGGGCCCCAACACCCACTTGGCACACTCCTTGAGGAGAGGTGGTACCCAGCTGAGCTTTGGCCAAGGCAGAACTGAGTTTGGCTGGGCCAGTTTCAGCTGAGGTCACGCCAGGGCTGTTATTCACGTCTGCACCAGGAGAAAGGTGACGGGTGAAAATGCTCAACACACGACAGTGGCTCAACCAGCTACGATCTTCTTCCAAAAGGAGATCAAGCCGCAGCTGGAGTATGGCGTCTGGGCATCGTATCCCTCCCCAGCTCTCTCTTTAATGCGCAGACAGCTAGCAGCAACAAAACCACAGCTAAATACGGTCTGCTTGGAGGGAGGCAACGGCTCTCGCCTTCCCCATTTGTCCCTGGTTCAGCGTTCGGCTGCCCTCTCACTCCACCAGCACCTAGTAAAGTGACGTTTCATGCGATTGCTCAGTGATTCACCACCTTGTTTGGATTTTCTGGCTCCTGGGCTCATGTTTATCAGCAAAACACAAGCCCTCTCCAGTGTCAGGCTGTAAGCGGATTGGAGCCGTATGAAATGCCTTTGAGCAAGATGCTCTACAGTCAGGCGTAATTAATGGCTATTTAATTGAACAACAGCACTTCATTTATTTACACGGCTTTACTCCCATGTCTTTCAGTGTGTACTTTCCACTTTTCCAAAATGGAAGTTGTGAAAATGAACACATATGTGAAAATATGTTGTGTTTTTTGGTTGGTTGGTTGGTTTTTTTTTAAGATCTAATTCTTCATCTCTGCTGTGCTGTGTTCATACCAGGACAACAGAGTGCCAGGCCCTGCAGGTAGGATTCACTTCTCCTCGTCTAAACTACTTGCTGTGGTTCCCAGAGGGAAGCAGACAGGGTTAACCAGGCAGCTCCAGGGTGATTCATCTAACACAGGTTGCACGAATGATGGAGATGCCTCTGACAACAGAGGGACAGGGAGGTGAGTCTCTCTGCACTAACACCAGCCTGGAACTGCACCGTCTGAAAGCTAGACTGGCAGCCAAGTGAATTAAGAAATCCCTAACAGCCTAAAGGCTAATTTTTACCAGTGCCTTTTCAGATGGGCGATAAGACAAGGTCTGAGATGTAATAACTACATATGCAACACCAAATAAAACTATCCTGCTCTAGTACAGGAGGTACATCATTGCACAAACAACTTGGCTACAAAACTGGAGAAACTGGTGCACATGCCATGGTCAGCATGGATGGCAACAGGGGTCTTTTCCCAGGAGGTCCCCCTGTGGGACACTTCTGGGGAGGAATTACTTCTGTTGTCATCCACACTGACTGAGCACCAACTGCTGTTTCTTCATGGCCTCTGACATATAGCAGCCTGGCTTGTAGAGTTTTCTGCCCTGCTTCTGCAAGCCACTGCACGCTGTCACTGTGCATCACCGCAGACACGTCCTGCTCCACCCAGCCAGCCTCCTGAAAAAAGGAAGATCACAGCCAGCACGTTTTTCAGGGAACATACTCAATAAAATACCCGCAGTTACAATGCTGTCAGCTTCAATCTTGCTCTGCAAAGCCAGTTCCTTGGCACTGCAGGCTCTTGCATTCCTGTAGGAGCCAGAAAGGAGTGGCACAGCTACAGCAGGCTCTTCTTGAGCCCTCTAGTTGGGACACACACATGCACACATGTATGTCCATGCTCGAGCTGCCGGGTGACCTCCTACAACCACCGCTTGTTTGTCTTCTGCTTTCTCTCTATAGTTTTAATAAAATTTATTCATTTTGAAGGCAGGCAGTAAACACAGGAGCTGGGCTTAATAAAAAAGTGATTATTAATAACTAAAATCAACAATCTTGATGGCTAGCAGAACCTTCAATATTTTCACTGCATTGTGCTCCAGTGCAAATCATGTATCTGTGAAATGTACATCTCTGTGATAACGCGTGGGACAACAGCATCCTTTCCAGAAGCACTGGACTGCAAGGTCTCTGTCACACACATTTTTCCTTCTTCATGGTAATTAACACACTATTTAATACTGAGCATTTTCTACACTGAAAGACACTAAAGTTTCACATTAATAAGGGTGGTGTCATTCTCATGAAGCCAAGGACACTGAGCCCACTACTGATTCAAAAAGGTGGGTGGCTGGAAAAGGGAGTGTCCATCACTTGCTCAAGCACCTTTTGCAGGTGAGCGGCTCCCAAGCTGGGTACTTGTCGCTGCAAGTTTAATCAGTGACCAGGCTGCCAGATTTAGAACCTAAAAGAAAAATAGCTCATTCAAGGTCAGAAGCTCAAGGAATGTCATTCTGGCATGACTCATAAACTAGATCTGACCGTTGATGCTCTCCCAATCTCAGGTCTACGTAGCTCGCAATCTGGCCCCGGGAGAGCCACACAGCCACGCTCTCCCTCCCATCGCACCACGTGCTCTCCGCAGCCGCAGTCTGAGCGATTTTAAACAATTCTGTTGCACTGTAAAGTAAGACCCAATGTACCACAAACATAAACTGAGATGGTAAAACATATCATACTGAACAGAGACACAAGGGGAACAATACAGACACATCCCATTGCAAAGGCAGAGAAAATATTTTGATCTCCTAGTTACAAACCCACTCCTGTTTGACTTGTGACCCAAGACTATGCTGTCAGCAATTACATCACTGCTGCTGGGCAGTATAATGCTGCCTTAAGAAGCTCCTTGCCTCGCTAGCAGGCTACTTCACAAGGGCAACATTGGCTCAGTGAGTCAGTGGAGGGAAACGGGCTCCTTCAGAAGGGATGGCAGAGCAGCTAAGGGAGGCTTCAGCACTGAACTGCCTCCTACGATCTCCCTCACCCACAGCTTAAGGAAAGATAAAGCTAAGATGAGCAGCACCCTTAGGGGACAGAATATTCTTTCATTAGAGGATCACATGGAAAAACTCTGTCTGAGGGCTTACTTGAACATCTGCAAGGATCTACTCTTACAAAATGCCTCCTTCTACTCACAGTGGTATATATCAGAACCCTTAAAACAAATCAAAATCAAGCATAATTGAGATTTAAAAATACGTCCAAATTACAGATAGGGAAAACAGCAATGAAAGTCCACATATTCCACAGGGGATGAACACCTCGTGCACACTACTGGTTCAGCAAAAGCTGTACAGCACACGTGCCTGGATACTTTTCACACCTCACACAAAGGACAGACCACATCTACTGCCTTTGTTACCCTGGATTCTCCCTGCTGTCTGCCCTCACATTGCAGGAGGCCTTCAACAGCACCTCTGGATTATTTTCTGATTAACCACAAAATTAGCGTTGTCCTTATATGTTGCATATAACTTTAACAAGTTATCTTCTAGCTGAATAAAAAAATAGAAACACAGAAGTTTCCCCATGGGTGCCGTAGCACTGCGTGACTCCAAAACACCTGCAGCTCCACCTGCAGTGAGTATCGGCTGCTCTGTTCATGCTGGGGACTACGGAGCAAAACCACACAAACTGATGTGTAGTCCTTGTTCAAATTCAACAGAAAAGGGAACCCGCACATTTGATCAACTTCAGGCCCAAAGGCTGCAGAACTGGGAGAAAGTGAGGATGTGGAGATGAGGACAGCCTGCATTAACATTTTACCAATGATGAGAGGAGAGCTGAAACAGGATGAGATGAGATTACTTCTTTCCCAGACAGGAAGCAGCAAAGTTCTGGAGGTATCAGACACGAATTTTCTATGAAGGACATACCTGGCTTGCAAGCAGCTGATTTCCAGCTTATTTTATTTTCCATTTCTGAAGAACACTAGGAAGTGGGTAAAAGTTCCTGAATTTTAGAAAAGTGCAATAAAAAAGTTCTGGAAGTGAAAGGGCAAATTCTTAACACACAATGTGTGGGAAGTAAGTTGTTTCATGGGGCTGCTCCACATCTTGAATGTTCTTGGCAACACTCTGCTGTTGGCTCCACAGTTCTAATTTCACCTCCAGACCATGCCAGTGGTTTCTCAGTGGCAGCTGCATGTACCATAGTCCCTTGCTGAAGATGCTGCTCACCTTCACCAGATTAGCACCCAATCCTAAGGAGAAACTCAGATGCCTGGCCCTGGCTTGATCTAGAAGCAATGGAAGTAGCAATCACATGTGTCTATGCTTTTTAAAAAAAACAAAACCCAGTGACAGTGACAAACATAGCCATGACTGGCGACTGGCAGCCACAACAGCTCTCTCCCTCCTGCGGCAAAGCAAAAGACCGAATAACCCCAAGCTCAGATGTGAGAAAGTAAGATACAGTGCCTTGCAGAGTTAAATGCAATGCACTGTCTCTAATATTAATTACTAATTTCACTAGAGCTGCACAAATCACCTGGTAGTAACCTCTTTGTTTATAGCTCTTGCAGGGGCACGCTGCAAAGTCTGCGTCACTACTTCAGTTCTTGTCTTTCCATGATGCACTCCAGTGCATGCTTCCCTGCACACGGAGCAGCAAGTTCCCAAAACCCACCTGCTTAATTCCACAAACTCTGCTTATTGCATTTGGGGGAAAACTGATCTATCAAACACCAGCACACACGGAGAAATTCCTGAGCAGGTTGAACAGACCCTCCTGCTTGCTGTCACCTCGCCAGCTGCAGCGAGGGAGGGAAGGAGCTGCCAGGTTCCAAACCGCATCAAAACACTCTCGGCTGCCATGGGAGCTGCCTCCGGTAGGGCTCAGACAAGCCAGGGACTTCAGCTGCCACCTCAGATGGGGTACCTGCAGGAGATCACAGCTGAGCCAGCCCAGACCAGAAAATTTGGGGTCATTTTCACATTGTTACATATTCAAGCCCATGAAGCTTTAAGTGACGGCAAGCATTAAAAAGCTTAGCCCAAGATTTTATTTAACACAGCGAGTCTGGAACATAAATAACCACTGTTAATACTCAGTGTTACCCAACAGCTGAACTAGGCTATAGTATTTTTTAGTTTAATTGGGGATAGCCTGACATATAAATAGGTTGTGGTTATGTTTAGCTGGGTACAAGGATTAGAGACTGGCTTAATACAGAAGTAGATCCTGATGGACCACTTAGAAAGAGATTAACATGACCATAAAAATAGAGCCCAGACACAATGACGAACCAGTACATAGTAGGTTTCACTAATTAGGGATGTTTATTGATGCAGTAGCCTGATGCCTCTGATGTTTATGTCATTTCCTACGCTAAGACAAGGGTATCCCTTAAGTATTATGACACAGGTAAACACTCCGAGGGAATAACGCTTAAGATTACATTATCGCTGACACCGAGGGCATATGCCAGGTATTAGATGGCATGTGTTGTACTCCTTATCCTGCCTCTCTTTTACTAGGCACTCCCTCCAGAGCAGCAGCACTTGGGTTTCAGTGGTTGTGCTCTGCGGGTTTTTTCAGACATCTGGAGCACATCTCCATTCCCTTGGGTCTTGGGCTTTAAATCAGTAAAATTACATGCGTATAATACAGTGCTCGCGAGTAATAATGGGAAAAGCACTTAGATTATTAAAAGAAATCATAACTGATGTGGAAAATATTACTAAAATAAAAACTTGCTTCTAACTATTTAAACGAGAACTTCTGAAATGGTTACAAAGCTGGAGAGCGAAAGAATTGGAAACAACACCATTATTATTTGACATACCCAGTCAGAGACCAGGCTCCATCGTGCCAAGCACTATACAGACATACATCAAAAATATAGCCCTTGTTCCAGACAACTGTCAGCTTCATTATTAAACTAGAGACACGGAAAATAGAAAGCAGCAAAGAGAGAGCACTGGTCAATAGGAAAGGCAATGGCCAGAGCAAATCAGCATCACAAGAGACATTAGATATTTACAGAATAATCAGAGGACATTTATGTAGACTTTAACAGAGAATTAAATAGCTCTGTGGTCTACAGGGATCTTCTAGGCACGAGGGACAGCACAGGAAAAGGTATGGAAGAGTGAAAACTGCAGATAAACTCTCCTTTATTGTTCTGGAGAAGAAAGAGATTTTCTTTAGAGCGCAGTCAAGTACATTTCCTGACAGAATTCTAACTAGTTTTGGGGCCTTTACGTTGCCTATAGAATTGACCATCCAGTTTCAGACCATGTTCATAATCTATGACATAACACAACATTTGGCCTTAGACAGCCTGTTAGACTGAGTCCTGCTTGGTTTTCTCAAAAACAGAAATCACAGAAAATAATTTACTTGCCCATATTTAAGTTTTCTCATTTTTTAATTTTTTAAAAAAATGTTTAGAGCACCTTAATTTGAATTTCCAGAAGCTAGCAATAATTTCTCAATGCCTTGGTGCCTTAATACTTTCTTCAAGTCCCTTTTTTAGTCTTGTACCATACAAAAAAGAGTGTTTGAAAACTAAGTTATTACCATGCCTATTGAGCTGGGCATGAAAATCTGTGCCTAGAAACATAAAACCCTTAATATTGAAAGACCAAAGACTTGCCTATGCAAAAACATAATAAAAATATGAAAACAACCACAATGGAAAAAGTGGAATAGATTTACAGTTTTAAAATAGCACACATGATACAAAAGTTCATGGATCTATTTAAATTTCAACAAAAAAGCGTGTGGTTTTTTTCATTAATGCAGAATGCATTCATTGTGGGTTTTAAGTGCCTCAATTTAGAAGTCGAAGGCAGTTTTTATTAATAGCACATGTAATCCCGACACAGGAGATTCCTGTGGCAGATTCATTTGCTCCTTAAACAGGCACCCTTGGCATCAGTAGGAAAGAGGGCTGAGTAAGAACTGCCTGGCACGGGGGCTCCCAGTGACAGCGGGGTCCCTGCTGGCAGTGCCACCTCGCTGTTGTCCCACGGGCATGGTGGGCACGCTGGTCCCATCCTGAGGATGAGCCATGAACATACATCCTCTCTTCTCTGGGAGGAGATCCCACACAGAGACAGGCATGAGCCACGATGGGTCCTGGCTCTAAAGGTCTGGGGACAAGGACTGCAGGATGCTGCACTGCTCAAGGGTACAGACACAGTCATTGAGAGGGGGAGTGAACCCAACGCTCTGAAGAGCACAGGGAGGGAAAGGCCACCCTGTTGGCTGTCGCTGGCTGTAGCTGGCAGCTTTTTTTCTGTTTCACCTTGTTTATTCCTAGAACTCCTCTGACATACAGGGAACGCTGGCGGAGTGGGACTTGACACCATCACTGCGGTCTCACTAGTTACTGTGTATGGATTCAATTCATCTCAGCCTTTTCATGGAAATAGTGTAAGCTAGGGAAGAAGAGAAAATATATACTCCTCCCCCCTTCCTGGGAAGGCAAACAGCCACCAAGAAAACTCCTTGTTCTATAGAGTTTGACACTGCGGTAAAGGAGTAACCAAAATAAATGTCCCAGAACCCACCTTATCAGGAGCCCAGGGAGATGCTGTGTTTCCCAAACCCGCGGATCCCGCATGTCTTTGGAGAAAACTGCCTTCCAGCATGTGGCCAGCTGGTACCACAGAAACAGGAGACCGATGCTCAGGAACTGAAATGGGCAGCCAAGGATGGTCAGACCCACAGCCAAGGATGGTCAGACCCACAGGCAGCAGCCCAGCCCTGCAAGAAAGGGGTGGGATTTCATTAGAGAGCCCTAAGGTTAAAAAGGAACCATAAGGCCAAGGAGGCATCTGAAAACTCTTGGGTAAAATCTTTAGAAAGGCAAAGAAGAGCAAAAAAAGCAAGGGGAAGACGAGGATCACGCAATAGCAGAGTCGTGGTGAAAGAGAGCGCAGAGCTGCAGTGACACTTTGACTGGCCTTTGAAGGAATTTGAGGAATGCCCAGAATGTGTCCGAATACTGTACCCAATGCTTTTTTTTTTTTTTTTTTTTTTTGCCTATTATAAATTTGATGCTTGAATGATTTCTGGCCCTGAAAGAGGAATTCCAAGCCATCCTGAAGGCAAAAGGACAAGAGCCCTCATTACCAGTGGAGTCTCTGAAACAAGCTACAGAAGGACTAAGACTAACAGATGATAATTTCCAGGTGCTGATGCTTCCAGTACATAGAAGAGAGCCACAATGGCTACCAGGAGAGGGGAGAGAGATGCCAGGATTGCAAAACCCCTTTACATTAATAATCATTTTATATAAAGTTTCCACTGGAAATATTTTGGCACATCTGCACTTGAAAAAGTCAGTAAAAATCTTGTATGAAATACATTAAATTCCTTTCTTTGTGTCTTCCTCTAATAGCTCAGTATTTACTAGTGAGCTACCCCCGAGGCAGCTCTGGTGTTTCATAAACCAGCAAACCATGGAAAACTGGGAGCAGCAACATCAGCCCAGACCCACCAGCCAGGGAAGACGCTGGCTCTCCTGCTCACCTCCAATGTGACTCCGTAGCCACGTATTTCATCTTGCAAGCAGTTGTGCAACGCCACAAACATTTGTCTCGTGTGGTTATCACAGCAATGGGAGAGAATCCAAGGTAACTGCCAGTCCCTGGCAGAGATCTGAATTAATGTGGAAATCTTTTACCGGCACTTGCTTCCAGGGCATCCTCTGCTCCTGAGCCGCAGAGTTACCTTCTCCAGTTGTTGCATATATTGGCACAGGCGGTTTTGGTTCCTGAAGAGGTGGTTCTCAAAACGTGCTTTGGAGGATCTCAGGACACAAGATGTGCTTGTGACAGGGGGCCTCGGGGGGAAGTCACCCCTCAAGCAGGTCTGCAGTGATGGTGTTGGAGAGTGGAAAGCAGCGATGGCACAGGGAGTCCCAGGGGTCCACCTGGCAATCAGGGGAGGTGGCAGAAAAAAAGAGGCAAACAGCTAACAGAAAAGGCACCTGGTCCAACCTGGGTCCTCCCTGCCAGCTGAGCCACCTGGTTTTTAAGCATTGCATGACAGGGAGGGCAGTGCCTCCTAACCCAGTGCCAGAACTGGGCAGGGTCCGGGAGGGCTCTGCAGCCAGAGACCCAGCAGGGACCTTCAAAACATGATAGAAGCTCAATACACGTTTTGTTAGCCTAACACAGTCCTGAAGTCCAGATAAGGCCTGCCAGTAGAATAAAAGACCCGTAGTGTTGTGAGTATGACGCTATACCAAATGTATGTATTGTGCTCCAAGACCTTTCCAAAAATGACAAATGATCTCAATGCAGATGTTTCTTTATGTATTATTCCCTTTCCATATGTCTGCTTCTTCTCTTACGGGCATTTTCTGGCACTTAGGTAAACGATTCAGTAGATTTCAGATCCATCAAAGACCCAGGCAGTTGTCATGATAATAGAGATAACAGACAGTACATAGTCTTGCATCCTTTTATCACACAGACAGTCCTCCTGGACCTCGCTGGTGAGATGAGTATGAACAAGGATCACCACACAATAAAACTAACTATAAAAGAAAGAAACAAAGGGGGATGTCAGAAGGTCAGAATAATTTATGTGGAATATAAATAAACTGTCAAAACAGAAACACTTTTCTCTTCTGCATTTTTCTTTTTATCAACAAACACTTTTACAGGCAGTGCAATGCTGCATCCCCTGCCGGCTTCCCAGCAGGTGCTTGTGCTCATGGGCTTTGCCCGAATTCGCACGTGCACCGGTGAGTGCATAAAACATGACTTGCACACAGAGCTACACTACTGTACGTGCAGAGGGAAATACAGCTCCTTTTTTTTTTTCCTTTAATACTTTTTTTTTTTTTCGGTGCTAAAAGATGATGAACAGCAGAATCTATTGGCATTATAAAACAAGAAGTGTAAGTGAGATGGCAAATCTAAGAGCTACACATTATGGGCCGCAGGCTGGAACGTATGCAAAAATATTTGTGTACTCATGTAGACAGAGTTAAGTTTTCCATTATAGCTCTTTCTATGTCATAAAATAAATAATTTCAACTGATTGTATAGTCATTTAAATAACTATGCACTTTATAGCTTTTCCATTTTGTGTGGTCTTGCTCTCTTTATTTCGTGTGTGCCATTTACCATCCCCTGTTGCCAATGGTTTGGATTCCAGTTCTAGGAATTTTCTGTTAGTTCACTGCTGCAGCAAATCCCGAGCAGCAATGTTGGTTGTAGCAGCACGTACACACAAGTCATGATTCATTATTTTTGGTTCCTAAGAGTATACATGATCCTAATCAAATTCATCTGTAAGTGAGTCAAGTGAGCTTGATTGATGCTAATGAGGAAAATCTGAGGGCAGATAGGCATGTAATTTCTGCTCCATTTCAAAGACATATTGAAAACGTATATTGGCGCAAAGCCTATTTATAAAACATTGACTTTGCATTGTCCTTCTGGACCTGCTAGCTATAAGTACTGATAGGTGAGGAGCAGGGTTTCTCCATTGCCACTGCAATGTGGTTATTCTTCTGGAGGCATATATGTGCACAGTATTGCAGCCACATCACAGTTAGTCCCTGAGGCAATGAAATATTTACAGGGATCTTTCCATGCATGTGAATTGTAGCAGGCAGAACAGGCCCACAGGTCCCACATTCTGAAAAATATTTGGATATCATGTCCCCACTGATTTCAGTAGCAGGATCCTGGACAACTTGCAGAATCAGGGCCGTGATCCCTCACCCAAGAGGTGCAAAGTAAAAACCAGTTTGTACCTGGCTGCGTTAAAAGCTGCTGTTCAGAGTGACTGATAGAAATAATCAGTTCTGCAAACCCCGGAGCTGTGCCACAGGTGATGGCATGCCACTTGATTGTCACTTTACCTATTAACACAGGTGGGTGTGAGACAACAAGCCCTTGATATCAGTAGATGTAGGAAACTACAGGTATGAAACATAAGCTTGCACGGTAACAATTCTTTTATGCAAACCTTTTGCTAGAAGCTACATTGCCCAAAGAGAGGTGCCAACACCAGTGGGACAATGTGTTCCTGCTGCAGCAACATAACCTTCCTTTTCTGGAAGTGCATGGGTAACTCCACAGCCTGATTTACTGTAGCTCCACTGCCTGTGCAGCAAGCCCCCCGGCTGCTGTCTCGCAGTATTTCAGTGATCCTGTTCATCACAAACAGCAGATAGTTGTCACTGCAGGCTGCAAAACAGCTTACAACATGGGCAATGTTTTGATACTCTAGCACTTGTGTAGGAGCCTACATGTTACTGTGAGTACAGGAAAGGCAGTGACTGTATCAGTCCTCATGTCTTGCACTCATGCAGGGGACACAGAGCAAAAATGTGTGCATGAGTCCTTGAAGTGCAATGCAAGAGGGAATTTGGGGGACTAACCCTAAGAAAACAAGCTACTGAACCCCACCTAGCCCAGCAGCACACCTGAGAGGATATAGGCATATAGGATTTTCTCAAACAATGTTTTCAGGTGCTTAAAATCCTGCACTGTGCTTGTCCTCAGACGCCACTGCTGTGGCCACGATTATCGTAACTCTTCTTCCAAGACTCACAAACTGCTCAGGGTCGTGATAGCCTGGGCCCTCTTGGATTCCCAGCACGTATCTAAAGTATTCAGCAATATCCATTTAGCAAAAGACAACCAAACAAAAAACCACCTCAAACAGTAGTTGTTTTTATCCTGAAATAGTTAGAGGACGAATTCCATCAAGTTTTCCATAGCAGCCTTGTGGACAGAGCACTCATGCAGTATTCACTCCTCTCTTTCGACTGGGAGCCATCCCTGGGCTGCTGCTGCAGCATTCCCCCAGGGAACCAACACAGAGCCCAGGGCTGAAGCTCAAGCCAGCCCCTCCAAACTCAATCTTTTAACCG